>NW_019396137.1:78496-126265 GCF_000591075.1 Eurytemora carolleeae | reverse complement strand
ATTTTTCACAATTTTTTTCACGGAAACGCCCATAACTCGGTCATTTTTCAATATTTTTTCAATCCGTTTTTTCCAGTGCATTCTACAGGTTCTTGTGCATCTTTATTGGTGCGCTAAAGTTTTTTACGACCCGTCGTTCCGACGGGTCGTAAAAAAGAAAAACCGTTTCCGGCCAAAAACGGCTTTTTTCACCCAATTATTAAGCCGCCACGCCTTAACCATTCATTTTACGGACACGCCTCTTTTATTAAAACATCTTGCATTTGTTTTTCCGATTCCAACGATATCTCTGAATTTTCTCTATCTCACCTACAGCCTGTGCTATGGCCAAAAACGGGATTTCTCTCATTTTCTGAAAGCATTTTCCTAATTCTCTGTCGAAAATTGGGTATAAATCCCCCAAATTGTAAATTTCTCCACTCTTTCTCGCATACTACTGAAAACTATAAGGAATTTGCTTCGCAAATTCCCTATTATAGTTTTCCTAGATAAACAGAATTTTACAATCCAAAATGTTTTTTTGGACTACTTTTAAGCGAATGTTTTCTTTCAATATATTTTAAAAGAATAATATTTTTATTGATCAGAATTGCGTTCCCTGGTTGGATTTTAACACTTTTCTCTATTTCAAAGCCTGAAAAGTATTTCAAGTTTTTTATAAAACAAACCAGAATTTAAACCCTCGGGGAGATTTAGTTTAACACAATCCAGACTTGGAAAGGTCAAAGCCCGGACAATTGTCTTATTGACTATAATTGCTTTTTAACCCTAAGCGATAAAAATAATATATTTTAATTAGGAGGAGATGGAGGTATCCAATCATTGAAACTCACACAGTTTCAAAATGGTTTTTCATTCATGAAAAATACTGGAAAATGTCAAATAAAATAAAAATGTTGTTCGTTTCTATGACAAAGCATAACACGAATATCTCTTGTTAAAGCCAACTTTTTTCAGAAAACTAATTGTTAATGTGTTTGTAACAGAGACCAGCCAGCAGGAAACAATTCCCAATTAATCAATGAAAGATTAATCAGATATTATTCTTGAAAGCTCGCTAAAAATTCTAGTGGTCAGTACTTTGGCATAAAAACGATGGATCAAGAACAGTGGACGACAAGAAGAATATTTCTAAGGCGTAATCTTGAAAATGTACAAAGATAGCAAATTCCTACTTCAGAGTCTATGTTAACAAGTTAAATTAGTCAATAAAAAGATATGGTAGTTACTGAGAGTGTTGTATTATAGAATATATAATAGGTAGTAATCTCTGTTTGTCTGTTTGTATGTCCGATCATAACTCATGTCCCCTTGACAAAATATTGATTAGGGTACTCGGGAGAACCAAGAAAACTTTCTTACAGTTAAATTTAAAACTTCTTTGTTGGATAGGTTAACTCGTTAAAAGAAAACGTTTTTCAAGGCAAAGCTGGGTTTCCAAACTAGTTGTAGAATAAAATGTTCGGATTCCTACATTTGGTCTCTTTTTTTATTATGTTTATTTTGTAGTTGTGTCTGTGTTTGTGTGAGTGTGTGTAAAATAGTCACAAGATAAATTATTCTCATTTCTTCCTAATTGATTCGATCAAGTATAAACCTACGATAGGATGAACTAGATAGATAGATAGATAAATAGATGGTATGATGGATAGATAGAGAGATAGACAGGTAGATAGATAGAAAGAAAGATAGATAAATAGATAGATAGATAGATAGATAGATAGATAGATAGATAGATAGATAGATAGATAGATAGATAGATAGATAAATAGATAGTATGATGGATAGATAGATAGATAGATAGATAGATAGATAGATAGATAGATAGATAGATAGTATGATGGATAGATAGATAGATAGATAGACAGATAGATAGATTTATTTATATTTAGATACATATACAGATATAAGATGAAAAGTTTGCAGGTTGGACACAACCTACAAACTTTTCGGTACGTTATATAGATAGATACATAGATAGATTTATTATATAGATAGATAGATAAATAGATGGATAGATTTAGTTTAATTCCTCATATGCAAACCAAACAAGTAGCTCACAGTAAACTTACAGTAAAATTAAAGTTTTAACACTAATTTCGAATTATATGAACAAAGTTGAGGTTATTGTAATTTTTACACAATTAAAATATATTTTTAAGGCACGCGACTGTTTTTTCCTAATCTTTTGAAATATTCATTACATTAAATTGGTATATTTGGGATTTTTCTCTCAAATGAATTATTGAAGATTTTCATATTTTTTCTTCAATGATGCCCTGTTTCTTCTAAGCAATATTTTGGCTTGAAGATCCGCCTGCAGCATAACCCCAGCAGTTGGCAATGGATTTGGATCAGCTCTAAACACAGGTTGTCAAGTTGAGACTTCATAGACAAAGATCAATATCAGAATCAAAATTAAGGTCAATGTCAAGATCAACATCAAAATCAAAATCAAGATCAATATCAGAATTGGTCAAGATCAAGGTAAAAATCAAAATCAAGATCAATATCAAAATTGGTCATGATCAAAGTAAAAATCAAAAGCAAGATCAATATCAAAATTGGTCAAGATCAAGGTAAAAATCAAAATCAAGATCAATATCAAAATTTGTCAAGATCAAGGTAAAAATCAAAATCAAAATCAAAATCAAAATCAAAATCAAAATCAAAATCAAGATCATGATAAAAATCAAAATCAAGGTAAAATCAAAATCAAAATCAAGATCAAGGTATAAATCAAAAATAAGGTCAAGATCAAAAATAAAAAAATCGGAACTAAGAATAAGGTTAAAATCAAAATCAAGGTCAAATCAAGATCAAAATTTAAATATAAGTCAAAATCACAATAAACAAAAGACAAAAATTTAAATTTAAATCAAAAAATAAAATTTACAATACATTATATACATATATATCAAGATCAAGATCAAAATCAAAATCAAAACCAAAATTTAAATTTAAATAAAAAAAAATTTACAATACATTATACATTTGTATAATAATGTATTTTACATATACAGGGTTACCCCAAACATGAGACTTCAGAGACGACTGTATGAAGTTCGTTTTTTTTTTCTTACATTCATGGTTCTCTTTCAAATTAACGAATTTACCTTTAAATTAGTATGGTGAAGGCAAAAAGCCTAATCACACCTTATGATTTGCATATTTAAAAAATTTGTGGTCGTCAATAAGTCTCATCCTTTGTGGCCAACCTTGTTTATAAAAAATCGATAAAACTTTGAAAACTGATACAGTTAAAACAAACTTACATGGGTTTAATGTTGTTAATATTTCGAGGTGGTTTCCTTGGGGCGGATATGTTTGCTAGAGAAGGCGGAGCAGGTGGTTTGGGCGGAGTAGGAGGGAGCGGAGGCTTCACTCGTGCATTTTCAAATCTGTTTTCAATTTCCTAAATTCCACAAAAAACTAGATTAGGAAATTAAAAAAAATAAAATATAAAATAAAGAACATTTATCAATACATAACTAACTCTAAGCATTTCCACCCAGAAATAAACAGAGATGAACGGGTTCGGTTTTTTTCTATTTTAATTCAATCTTGTTTTGGAATATATAATTCAATCTTGTTTTGGAATATATAATTCAATCTTGTTTTGGAATATATAATTCAATAATCCTTAATCTTACAGAGTTGGATTTGGATACTTTTGTCGTTTAAAACGTATTTGTGTCCTGGACAAGAACCAACCAGTTAAATCAAGATAAAACAAAAGAACAATAGTTTTCTTATGTGTTATTTGTATAATTAATTAATAATTTTCTTATAGCATTTAATCTTTTTTTTCTATTTAAACGTATCAGCAGGAATTTGTCAACAACAACAAAAATGTTATGGTTTTTAAAGATAAAAACACAAAACCATGCTGTTATAGACTTTAAAGTGTAGATTAAAGACCGTGGATAGCTCAGATAGGACAAGATTAAGAAAGGTAGGCTTTGTTGGTAAAATTTAGGGGATTAAACTTAAATCTTGCAATTTGAAGTTTATGAACCCATAATAAAGAACAAGAATCAAAAAACGTAAAATTCATGAATATAGTTTGAATTCTTTGATCGATCTTATTGTACAACTAAATTAAAATGTTTTTGAATTTTAAAAGAAATGGTTTTTGAAAATAGCTTCTGTAGTATGTCGAGTAGTTATCATTTAATAAATCTTATCTTGCATGTTTTTATTAGTCTTATAAAAGACAATCTTTTCCTTTTTTTCTTCAAAAAAGTGAAAACGATTAAAACAAATCTTTATATTATTTTGAAAGACGACATTCTCCTTATCTTGCCTACAAATGGTCTAAGTAAAATATCGTCTTTTCCCACAAAAACTTGCCTGAAATCGGTTGTTAAAAGTCTGAAAAGCATCTTTCAGAACAACTTTCAAATCCTCCAAACACTCGGCCTTGTCCAGCTCAGTTGCAAAATCTAAAAAATCTATTAAAAAATTATGAAATCCGCTAATCTAGTATACAAATGTCGTCGTAGTATTAATCAAGAAAACGATTGAAACATTCTCTCCCTGGAAATTGGAGGGAAGTTAAAGTTAATATTTTCTTTTAGGGAGAAATAAAAGATGGGACATAATTTCCCCCTTCCGCCTCAGCCGTTTCAAAGTTCAGACAAAAAAATGACCAAAATACCATTTAAAAACTCCAGGGGACTCTAGTTTCAGTAGAAGTAAATATTTACATTTACTGATAGCGCCAATTGAAGGATTCATAACACTAATTGGATAATGAGATAGATAGAAAGATAGTTGTTACTGCCATACTATTTCTATTGGTTCAGAATAGACAACAAACACATGACTGAACCCTGATTGGATCAGGCACTAATGGACTTGGCATACAGGAGTGAGGGATCTGTTTAGCCGTTTTGACGATTCTAGACAAACTAAACGAAGCCCAAATTCAACAAACAGACAAATATGTATGGATAGGCATTTATCCTCAAATTTAAAAGTACTCAAATTGGATTTCGAGATTATGCATTCAAGATAAACCATACGCCCCGCGCTCAAAAGTTCCAAACTTAGGTTTTATAAGGGAAATATTTTAAATATTTCCTATTCTATTATTTGTGAATCTGAAATGAAATCTTTCTTTTCTATTCAGGGAATTCAGGTCGTAATCTTAGATAAATGGAATCCGATTCAGGGTAAGAATATTAACTGAATTTTGAAGATTTGTCTAGTCAAGGAAAATCCAAAAATAAACTACAGGGTTACCCACAAAAGATGAGTCTTTATTGACGATCTAAAACGCTTTAGATATGACATGGTCGAATGTAAATTGTATATACGGGGTTACCCACAAAAGATGAGACTGTAAAGACGACCTTAGACTATCAAAATATGACGATTTCTAGGTTGAATTAAATCGGCTTTAATATTATAGTCTTTTAAGAACTTAACTAATGATTTGGCAAAGAGCGAAACATGTTTACAGTTGCAAGGTGTCGTGATTTTAATAAAACAGATTGTGTAAGTTCCGTACAATCGTCTCTAAATTCTCATCCTTTGTGGGTAACCCTGAGTTTTTCATGGCATTTTGAATGATTTGTAAAAGATATAAACAAGTTTATATAATTGCAAGGAAACCTTTGATTTAAGAAAACGACAAAATACTTGATGTACAGTCGTATCTGAAATATTATCCTTTGCTGGTAACCATACAGTGAAACCAATAAAACTATGGAAGAGGAAGATGACTATTGACTATTGACTATTTAGTTATGATTTAAAAAAGTTCAATAAACATGACAATAACATGCAATTTAAACAGAACCATTTAATTTAACAAGTAAATTTTCAAGCTACTATAGTAGCTACAATATCATGACAAATAATATTGCTTAAATGTCTTTTTTTTTACATTTTTTTTTGATCCTACTTATTTTTGGTTTTCCTACGATGAAAAAATAAAATAGGTTATTATTTTAACATTTTACTTTTCTGGCGAAATCCCTTGAATTAATTTGACACGCTCTTAAAGTTTCTCAATTAGAATTATTTATATTCTTGAAACTTTTTTCATTTCAGGAAAACGACCAAGAAGATAAGGATGTATTGAATCTCTAGATATTATATATTCAGAAGAAATTCTCCTCTTTCTTTCTTTTCTTTATCTTCCCCCTTCTCCTTTCATTCCATTTCATCCTACCCTACCTGAATTATCCTTTTAAACCTAAACCATCTTATCTACCCTTCATAAACCATCGTTTACATTTTGAATTTTTAGACGTGCTGTTTACATTTTGAATTTTTAGACGTGTTGTTTACATTTTGAAATTTTAGACGTGTTGTTTACATTTTGAATTTTCAGACGTGTCGTTTACATTTTGAATTTTTAGACGTGTTGTTTACATTTTGAATTTATAGACGTTTTGTTTACATTTTGAATTTATAGACGTGGTGTTCTTAACATTTTGAATTACCTTTACCTAGTTCTTATTTGTTACCCAATACATTGATATAGATCTTAGAAAAGAGGAGTTGAGAGTACTTTTTAATGGTCTTCCGCCCTATAGATTCTTCCTCTGTTACGAAGATAGATCGACCCTTTCCTCATCCTTTCTCTCTCCCCCCCCCTCCCACCGTCCCCCAGCTATTCACCTCCCCTCTCCTCCCTCCCCGGTTCTTGGTAGAGATTCTTTATCCTATCAATTCTATATTTAAAGCAGGTTTCCTGGTTTCTGCAACGGGGAGAACGCTTCATGAGATAAAATATCCTGGAACACAAATTGCTACTCCGAAGGTTTTGTGAAATATAAAACTCGGTTTTAATTAGCTCATTAGAGAGCTAGTTAGTTTACGTTCTTTAAAAATAGAGCTTTATAAAAACATGGAGATTTATTTTGTATACAACATGTTTTCTAGAAATAAGGCTGATTCATAAGCATTAAACAATTAAGTCGTTTATCAAACTAACCTTTCACAGGAGTCAATCTTGTTTCTGTTATTCTGGTTGTTCCAGGGGACCCTGGATCTGATATCCTTATAATTTTATGAGTTTTAGGTTCTGATGACCTAATTTTTGCTCCAGGAGATCTTGGTTCTGGCGTTCTGAGAGGTTTGGGGGATCTTGGTTCTGGTGTTCTGAGAGGTTCGGGGGATCTTGGTTCTGGTATGCTGATAGGTTTAGGGGATCTAGGTTCTGGTATGCTGATAGGTTCAGGGGATCTAGGTTCTGATATCCTGATAGGTTTAGGGGATCTAGGTTCTGGTATGCTGATAGGTTTAGAGGATCTAGGTTCTGGTATGCTGATAGGTTCAGGGGATCTAGGTTTTGATATCCAAATAGGTTTAGGGGATCTAGGTTCTGGTATCCTGAAAGGTTCAGGGGATCTAGGTACCCTAATGACCTGGGAGCATTCTTCCATAGACTCTAACTCTGGAACTGTATCTAAACTCAAAATGATAAAGTTTCTGAAAAAGTTTCTAAGAATCTTAACACGAATTCCCCCACCCCTTCATCACCCCCTCCCGCTTAACCCATCCTCCCCCCTCCCCTCAACCCATCCTCCCCCTCTGCTCAACCCATCCTCCCTCTCCGCTCAACCCATCCTCATAAATATTATTTCTATTTCCCCTCTGTAATTTCTTCCTTTTTTCAAAACTTTCTTATATTTCCTTTTTCAGGAAATTTTGTTAGATCAATATTTTATCCTCATTCTCCACTAGAGGAACTGCTCCTGAGAGTTGAAATAAATGATCGGATATATCCTACCTAGGTTTGAAAGGTTTCTTTGAAAACTGTTTTTAAACTTGGCTAGAGCTTTATTCTTTCTTTCTGTTCCTGACTCCGGGGAAACTAATCTGGAATAATTCTTATCTTCATCCTCAGCCTTCAAACTCAGGGATTCTTCAATCTCGTTCTCTTCTTCATATTCCTTCTTCTCCTTCTTTTCCTCCTCCTCATTAACCTTCTTCTCGTTCTCTTTCCCCTCCTCCTCCTGGCCTTCAACAGGCTGAGTCCCTACATGGGCAGGATTCAAGTTAGTTTCTCCAGTATCCAGGACGGGTTTGGTTTCTCCGTAATCCTTGAGATGAGTCGAAAATGAATCCTGTATGGATTCAGAGTACTGAGGAGGGTTTGTAGAAAAGGACAGGCTTAAACTCTCACTTACGACCTCAGGATTGTCATCCTTCTCCTGGTTCACAGTTATGGTATTCTCTGATAGGGACGAAGTTCTTGGAGGTTTCTCCGGTGGTGGATATCGACGCTGGTTTACAGTTCGTAAATTGGGTCTGGAGAACCCGAACTTCTGTAATTGTTGAAGAATGTCGTCTAAACTGTTAATATCGTCGTCGCTCATTTTTTTAGACTTATAGCTTCACTCTAAACCCATCTGATGTTTTCGTTCAAATTTTTCCTTTGATGTTTCGATCAAAATTCATGCATTTTTATCTGAAAACTATTTTCTTGATTTAATTTTTTTATTCTTTCCATTTTTTCTTTTATCCTTTCCATAATTGTTTTTACATTCATGCCATCATAATTTGTTGTTTTGGCCAATTTTTTAATCCAAAAAACTAATTTGCTTTTAGATTTTACCATTTTTAATAATATTTACGTAAATTAAGAAATTCGGTGTTTTTCCGATTTAATCAAATTATGCGATGCAAGATAATCTCAAATAGACTTCCGAATGAAAATCTATTTGAGATTCAATTTTGATCAGTTTTGTTGTTTCAATAAAAATTTCTTTCAGTGCAAAAAAAAAATAAAAAGGTTATTTTGGGGATTTTTTTTTTTGAGAATTACCTAGCTCGTATTTTGTGACTGCTTGGTTCATTTTATTGCGCACAAAACAATCAAGGGAAAGGGGAATTTTCAACTAAAATATTTTACAAATATATATATTAGGGTGGACCATTTTTCAAATATATATTAGGGTGGGTCCATTTTTCAAATATATATTAGCGTGGGTCCATTTTTCAAATATATATTAGGGTGGACCATTTTTCAAATATATATTAGGGTGGGTCCATTTTTCAAATATATATTAGCGTGGGTCCATTTTTCAAATATTTATTAGGGGGGGTCCATTTTTCACTTTTTCTCCCTAAGAGCTAAATGTGTTTGCTGGATATTTATCACTAACCATTTTAAAAACTTAGAAATTTTAAGAATTAATTTAATTAATTATTCTAAGAAGAAAAAAATATAAAAAGTCACAATTCAGACGAAAAAAAAAATCTGCCAAATATATCAATAAGGGTTTCATGTGATCTGTCTTAAAGTTACACTGAATTCAGAAGTTGATTTCACAGAAATTCGTTAATCATAGCACCGATAAGAGGCAAAAACTTATTTGTGTTTTGAAAATAGTACCACAAAAATTCCATTTTGGTTCATAAAGAATATAAAAAAATTAAATTGCTGACATTAAAAATCTATTATTTCCGTAAAATGGCATTTAGCACTCCATTTTCTTTTTCGAAGTTCTTGGAATTTTTAGGCGCAGATATGTATATCACCAGGACCCTGCTTTGTTTAGGCGCAGATATGTATATCACCAGGACCCTAAGCTTGGTTTAGGCGCAGATATGTATATCACCAGGACCCTGCTTTGTTTAGGCGCAGATATGCATAACCATCACCCTAAGCTTGGTTTAGGCGCAGATATGTATATCACCAGGACCCTGCTTGGTTTAGGCGCAGATATGTATATCACCAGGACCCTAAGCTTGGTTTAGGCGCAGATATGTATATCACCAGGACCCTAAGCATGGTTTAGGCGCAGATATGTATATCACCAGGACCCTAAGCTTGGTTCCCAAATCAACCCACCCTAATATCTATTTGCAGAACAGTTTCAAGCTAATTATCCTTTTTATACAGGGTCTCTCACGAAACATGTGCAGTTGCTGAATAGTTTAGAATGTCTTCTTTCATAATTTGCGAAGTCGTTTGATACCAAAGAAAATGATGAAAATATTTTAAGAAAGTCATATTTTATAATAAAATTCATTTCATAGCAGAATATTTTTGAGGAGCAGATTATTTTAACGAGACAAACTGCAAACAGTCTTTAATATTTCATACAATACATAAAAGAAGACATTCAAAACTATTTACCAACTGTCATGTTTCGTGAGACATCCTGTACAAGACTGGAAGGGAAAATTACCAAAAACAATGTACTCACAAAGGACAATTCAGAGACGGAATTTATTCTGTTGGTGGCCTCAAATTATGAATCCCTGCAACTTTAACGTGTTTCTTTCTTAGCCAAAGCATTATATACAGGATTACCCACAAATTATGAGACTGTAAAGACGACCACAAACTGTAAAAACTTGACGATTTATAGCTTGATTTTGGGTTTCTGCATTTAATTGAGAATTTCGATGGCATACTAAAAAATAAGTCAGTTTTGTCCTACAAGGATTACTGAATGAAAGAAAACAGACTAAACAAATTCCGTACAATCGTTTTGGAAGTCTCATCCTTTATGAGTAACCCTGTATGTTTAAGGCATGATATTCGATGCAATTGAGATCGTCACAATTTAAGATTTTCAAGTCGTCTAAGAGTCTCATCCTTTGAGGGTAACCCTGTAGATGTATGATAAATAAAAAAAATATGAAAATGTTGTATCTTGTTGTACTGTTGTACGTTCTTTATACAGACTAAGTTTAACTTTTAAAATTTATTTTAATTAGAAATTAAAGTTTGTTAAAATTTTGTTAAATCTAATCACAGGGTTGACGAGAATAAATAACAAAATTTAAGAAAACTTTTTGTTGTTTTGAATAAAATTAATAGAGTGTAACTAGTAGAATAAATTTGGTTCTATTTAGTTGGAACTCTTATCAACGTTTACCCGGAAGCAGAAGCAACTAACAAGCCTGAAACTTAAATCTAAACAGACTTGATAAAAACAAGAGAGAAAACATTAAATTTGGTGTTGTGTGATGTTGTGTTATGTTGAATGATGTTGTGTGATGTTGTGTGATGTTGTGTAATGTTGTGTGATGTTGTGTGATGTTGTGTGATGTTGTGTGATGCTGTATGATGTTGTGTTATGCTGTGTGATGTTGTGTGATGTTGTGTGATGTTGTGTGATGGTGTGTGATGTTGTGTGATGTTTTTTGATGTTGTGTGATGTTGTGTGATGTTTTGTGATGTTGTGTGTTGTTGTGTGATGTTGTGTGATGTTGTGTGATGTTATATGATGTTGTGTGATGCTGTGTGATGTTGTGTGATGTTGTGTGATGCTGTGTGATGTTGTGTGATGTTGTGTGATGTTGTGTGATGTTGTGTGATGTTGTGTGATGTTGTGTGATGTTTTGTGATGTTATGTGTTGTTGTGTGTTGCAGTGTAATGTTGTGTGATGTTGTGTGATGTTGTGTGATGTTATGTGTTCTTGTGTGATGTTGTGTGATGTTGTGTGATGTTGTTTGATGTTGTGTGATGTTGTGTGATGCTGTGTAATGTTGTGTGATGTTGTGTGATGTTGTGAGATGTTGTGTGAGCTCGGAATGAGATGTTGATCTGAATATATATATTGTATGCACAGTATAGGTGTGATAAGCTCGACATTGAAGTTCTATAATCTTTGATCTTCTTCTCAAACTAAACTAAATCCTCAGAGTATGAATCTATTCAGATTTTCACTCATATCTACTAAAATGTTTCGGATGGGACAACTCCGTTGATTCACAAGGAATAAATTGTTCGATTAACGTTTCTTTTGAAAAGACGATATACATTATACATCACAAGTCAAAATTGTGCAGCAGAAAACTCGGGCATGTGACGTCGTCGACTTTAAAAAAACGCTGAAAAGAAATATTTCTTTTTCTTTTTTTGTATAAAAATATTGCAAAGTTTAATAAAAGCAATCTTTAAACGAAGACAGTTTTGAAGAGTTTTATAAAACTTTCTAAAAACGAACACTTAACGACTATCAACAACACAAACATATTTATATCCTACAGAATATTTCATGACAGCATTTACCGTAAATTCCCATTCGGGGGTTGACTTTTTCAAATACAAATTTATTTTAAATATTTGATTGCATACATTATCTTTAAGTCTATTGTGATTTTGAAAACACTCGAAGATTTAATCATTTTCTTAAGGTGTTCATATATTGCATTCTAGAGTCATAAATGTTTCTATTTTTTACAAACACATATATAATATGGATAACGTATTTTAATAAATGAAAATGTGGAAAAGTCAAGTAAAAGTTTGGCTCTGATATCATGAATACTACTGAGCGCTCTGTGCACTTATAAACTCTATATCACGGACCTTCTTACTTCTTGAATCCTTTACGAAAGGTTTCTACACGGTTTAAATACAAAGCTAAGTGCAGAAATGCATTAAAAACAAGAAGAAGAAATACAGATGGTTTCATACCAAAATACAGGGGGTTTCATACAAGAAATAAATAAAAAATTTTGTATCCCATCAATGACGTTAAAAAAAAATTAATAAAACTTTTCTTTAACTCGTATTTTTTCAAGCAGATTAAAAATTAAAGAATATTCCGAGCGTTTTTAGCTTATATAAAGAAATATTTTTTTTTAAAATCTTGTTATCTGTCAAATTTAAAGTCTAAAAGGGCTATGCAATTATAAGAATAAATTTATCAAACCTAATTCCCATGTTTGTCTTTATTTGGATTAAAGTAATGTAATTGGCCTTCTCTATGAATAAGATGAAATACACAGAGTGCCCCCCCCCCCTGATCATGATAATGTGTCGCCTATAACATCCGATATATAGCGGCATTCTCTTCATTTTTTCTTGGAATTTTTTCTATTGCGAAAGTTTGGTGTTTTTAAGTTGATCTACCAAGAGATGTAAGGTGGCAGCACATTCATCCATCCTCGCTTCATTCACACTGAGAAAAGGGTTGACAAGATTCCAGCTGCCTAAGATTCTTCTTAGGCCTGAGAATATAGAGTGCAGGAATCCTTCTGATATACTGGAACGAGGTCCGGGGGTACCATACTGATAGGAAACATCACACTCATTGCTCCCTAACATCTGTAAGTCCGTATTAGATACCCCAAGGTGCTTATAGCTGGCAACCATAGACTCTCCCTGCTTGTCCACCATTCCTCTCTTCATCATCATTCACTTGGATCAATCCACTTAAGCTTTTTTCTTGTTGAGTAGAAAGCACGCACCCTTTCGTTGGGAGAGTGGTCGACAGCCGCCCCTCTGTCCTCCTACATCCGTCAGGTGGTCATAACTGTTTAACCAGATGTCGGCTTCAGATGTTTTTAAAACCACAGGTTTGTGTGGAGTACGGGAATCTCACCCGTGAACACCAATTTGGACACCAATCCAGTTACTGGCTCTGGACAAGTGTGCTTAACTTCAGTGATCTAACGAGAACAGAGCCCGCGATTTAAAAGCTTCGGCTCGAGTCTTAATTCCTTAAACGCAGCTTTAAGACCCAACCAAATAGGTTGACAAGTGCAATACATGGCAACACAAAAATCGACCAACAGCGCACAACGTAATATGTGGCAAATGAAAAAAGAAAGACGACATGTCCTCTAATTAGTTGGTAGGATTTCCAAGATTTGGTGGAGATAAATGTCGTCTTTGTAGGAATACGTAAAAAATAAATACAACTCAAAATTAGATAGAGTATTTTTTCACTCGTTTGGTGGCTTAATTTTTTTCTCTGTATATCTCTGTAAACTAAATAGTCTGAGGGAGGGGGGGGGGGCGTCCAGGCCCCAGCCCTCTAAGTAGCATTAAAGTAAATATTTCTAGGGTTATTATAAGTTTACTGTTCAATTTCTAAAGCCAGCTAATTTTTTTTTTTTTAAAATTTAGACTTCTAACTTTTTGTGACACTCATTCTTTATACGAATTTACAAAAAATCATTTGGATTACCTTGTTTTAAAAGTGAAGAAGTTTTGATGGGTTTAAACAATGACTGAAGTATACACATTATACTGTCATACACAACAACAACAAAAAACAATAATAAAATACAAAAATGTTTTTAACTGTTTATTAAAATATAAATTGGCCTTTTTGTTTCAAATTTCGGATCATGTGATGACCTTGTTTGCTTACATTTAGATGCCTTATTCTTTGGAAAAAACGTATTTTTACAAAAAGGTTGATAATGTCTGTGGACTTTTTTAACCTCATACTTTTTGACAATCTTTCAATTGGCTCTCTCGCCATGTCAATGGTTTTACCGTGAAAGGTACATGTTAAAGGGTTATGTACAAAATCAGTTTCAACCCCGTCATTAAGTCTATAGAACGTTAAATGAAAAAGTGTATAAAGAGAAATAAAGAACACATAAAATTGCACTAATTTCACTAAAAGATAAGCACTTTAGTCTAACAATATCACTTTTATTTATAGTTTTGTCAGACAGAAAATTCGTGTTGACACTTATGACGTTTAATCAGCTGTAATGAAAGTGTACGCATTCTGTGTTGCCGTCTATTGTACTTGACAACCTATTTGGACCCAACTCTGACGACAGCTTGTGGAGCTTGTGTCACGTGATTGACAGCTGCGAGATCTTAGGCTCGACTTAAGGAGTTAAGCCCAATGAAAATAAAACCGACCTTGGTTGGTTTTAGTGAAGAATAAGGCTCAATGTTGGGTCTTATTCTCATCAAAACCCGGAATGCACCAATTCCAACTATGAAAATCCGCCAAAAACAACATTAAACCGGCTTTATGAACTAAATTCTGTTGAAAAATAGATGCAACTTAAATTCGAAAGCCCGAGCCGTAAATTAAGGCTCAACAACAGCTTAGACCCGAGTCGTATTTTCTTAATTTTTTAAATCGCCGGCTCTGGTGTCACACACTCTCCATCCCATCCCATAGATCACCTTAATTTATAGATATAAATTCAAGGACGATATTTCAGTTATCTCTCAATTTCAATGTTTTTTAATTATAAGACATTCTGAAAAAAAACTAGTCTTTTTGGCCTATGCGATATGCGATAATGGTTTTAACGTGACATTTTTGCAATCGCTACGGTGTGAAACGCAACAATTGTATAGTGTTACACATTAAACAAACCAATCCAACTCAATAAATTGATTTTGAGCCACTGGTAAACCTATGTACGTGCTATATGACAACATTCTTGATATACTCTTCTAATTATTAAATGTCGTCTTTATATCCCACAGTTTTATAGGTCCCTGTACACTGCAAAGAGAAAAGGTGAATTATGTATACAAATCCAACATAAAATCCCATGATGAGTTTAAATGAGTAAAGATGAACCTGACCTAACCCTGAAAAAGTTGGGGTTTTATGATTTGTGTAAAGTTGAGTTCATGATTATATTTTAATTCCAGGTTTAAAGATCAAGGTTGGATACTTCTCTAGGCTTAGTGTTAATCTATGGGAGTTTACCCTCCACTCTCCAGTATCCACAATAATATAGAGATGTAGAACGGATATATATTGGCAGAGTGTAGATAGTTAGATTAATAGTGATAAATAGTTGCATTAGGAACATTATTTACAGATATATGTTTTAGTCAGTCAGGAGATACAAGTGATAAATACTTGTATACAAGATGGTTCTGTACCAGAATATAACTCAGATATTCGTGTGTTTTGAAAGGTTTAAGTAACAGATTCAAAAAGACATTTTACTACAGTGAACTCCTTAATAACGAATACATCGAAAGAATTCATCAAATGTCGTAGTCTTCACTTTCTGATAATGGAATGTTGCAGATATTTAGTTTTTTAATTAAATGATTATATGGAACTCTTTAAAACTGTTCCCGCATATTCATGGTTATTTATTTATTTTCGCAAATACTGAAATTTACGTAATACTAGAAATTCAAGGCGCTTCGCGCCCTTCTTTCTAGCCTTAGAGGGCGCTTCGCACCCATCTTCTAAATTAGTTGTGAACATGTTCTCTTTGTGTACATCGTAAAACAAAACAAAAATAATTCGCGGATTTTCACAAAAAATTTCGCGGGGGGAGGGAGGGCTCGTCAAAAAAATCGGAGAAGACAATAAAACAATTGCAAAAAATATCTTGTTTTCTGATATTTTTTTATATCTGAGAATTCACAATCTTTGAAAACTGTTTTTAAGAATAAAAACTATAAAAAGAAAAAAAAGAAAATTCTCAGAAGATCTCACCCGACCAGCAGCAGTTAATGGTGGTTAAAGGGATTGTTCATTATTATTCTTTGGCGTTTTTTTTTCAATTTTCAAATAATATTAATTATAAAATACGATATTTGGCCCAATATGTCTCTAATCTAGAAAAATCAATTTAATTAAAATCAGTCCTGAGTGCTAAAAATTATGTTTTTAGTTTGTTCTATTCAAAAATTGTAAAATATTCCGTTAATTTTTTATATTTTTTATATTATATTTTTTCATATTTATTTAATAATTATTCCTTTTACATTTAGCATTTTACATTTATTTTGTTATTAATATGATGAAAAATAATTCTTAACCTTATATCTCTTATAAACATCTTTAAAAGTTAAAAAAACAGGCTTAGTTGTTTTTCTATTTAAAAGATGTGGTATTGAAATAAGTGTACAACCTCTTAAGGTAGTATATATACTATTGTAAATTGTCTCACGCTAATCATGAATATTTCACTATACTGGACATCCGCGTGAGAAATCAGTGAAAGTTTGGAGAAAATATTTAAATATTGATTTATTTTGTTGAAAATTAGAAATAAATCAAAAATGCAACATTTAAAAAAATTTTAACTATGACTATTTTCCTCCAAAAAAAAAAGAAATTTTAAGCTTTATTAAAACAAACTTTTACCAAAAGTTTGTTTCATTATCAGTTTTCACATTTTACTACATTATATTTTCATTTATTTTCTGCATTTCCTCAACTTTTTCTTTCAATTTTCTAATTTATTTTTTTCTACATTTTCCTACAATACCTACATTTATCAACATTTTCTTACATTTTCCTATTTTTATCTACATTTGCTAACATTTTCCTACTTTTTCCTAAACAATCCTACATTTTACTATATTTCCCTATATTTTCCTGCTTCATATAATTCTATCCATTAAAAGATTTAATCAATTAATGTCGAAAGTATAATGATGGAAGCAATTTATGAATCTTCTTCTAAAGATTAACTTTTATTAAACAGCATCTGGTTCATTAAAATATTCAAGATTTAGATGCCAACTATGTTTAGGAATCAAAACCCTACAGATTTATATGAAAGACAAGATCAGAGAGAAAACGGTTTGCGCCAAACTTGTAATTATTTAGTACCGGCCCGACTAGTATTTATTTTGTACCGGCCCGACACACCGCCACTCCACCAGGGCAGATATGATCTTCACTCTCTCACTTCCAGACTAGTCCAACACTGAACATGGTAACTGAGGGAGCTAATATCTAAACTAGGATTTAAAGAAAATAAGTTAAAAGCTTAAAAATGAGTGGAATAGGGAGCTATCCTTACTCTCTGATGGGATACAGTTACTCCCCCTATCTTCAGAACCTTCAGTTACAACCTGGTTTACTCAACCAGCAGCAGGCACAACCACAACAAACCTTACAGTCCGTCCCGACATACGGAGCAAATATTTACAACGGTCAACCTGTGGGGGCCATTCAAGCCAGTAGTTTATTACAACAACAGTTCCAAGGCCTTGGAACACAACCAGCTGGTCATCCAGGAACACAGAAGGTTGAAAGTGTTCCTGCTGTTCCGTCCCATGTTGAACCTCCTGTAGATGAGACTCCTGAGAATAAGGATGAATATATCCAGGAACTGATCAAGGAACGGGAAACTATTGAGAATAGTTCTGTGAGTAATCTATCCAAGTCTCATGTGTTGAGATTACTAAACCAAGGTGAGGATAATATTTACATGTCATCCTAGTTTCTTATGTCATCCTTTCATATTTTATATCATGTCATTCCCACTCTGCACTAGCCTTATTCCATCTCATCCCTAATACACTTATCCGTTCTAACCTCCCATCCTAAACTTATCTACTCTTATCCTTCATACATTTGACCTATTTCATCCTTCAAAACCCCTTTTATCCTTCACAAACTTATCCCATCTCATCGTTCAAAATTATCCTTCATAAACTTATCCTATTTCATCCTTTATAACCTTATCCCATCTCATCCTTCAAAAATTATCCTCTCTCATCCTTCATAAACTTATCCTATCTGATCCTTTATAACCTTATCCAAACTCACCCTTATAAACTTATCCCATCTCATCCTTCATAACCTTTACAATCTTATTCTTTATAAACTTATCACTTCTCATTTCTCAACCTTTAATCCATTATAAGCTTATCCTATCCCATCCTCTTGTCATTAATGAATTCATCCCATTTCATTAATCATTCATTTCATCTTTTTTTCCCTATTTTTAAAAATTCAATATTCATCCATCCTTTTTATCCTCTCATCTATATCATTTATCATTTTTTACCAATCTAAATAAATAAAACTTCTGGAAAGAAATAGATTTTAGCATTTTTTGCATATTAAATCTAATGGAACTGAATACTTTCCTGAAACTCGAATTTTCCAACTCCTATAGTGATAACCAGAAAACTCTGGAATAGGAAGTATGACTTTTAAACTTAATTTATGACTTTAAATAGTCCAACGAACATGAGGCACAACAATTGTGCAGTGTAAACAGACCCATTTCACTTTATAAGTGATTTAATAATTTACTAGTAAAACTATTTGCTTTTTAACAACATAAAATGCACTTTAGTATTGCTTTATTGTCGTCTTCCTATTCTACAGTTTTCTGGTTATTACTGTATCTTTGCAACCTATGTATGTATATCTTTCATATTTTAAGCTTTGTCTTTCTGATCCTATAGAACTCAAAGTCGAAGGTTTAAGTTTAATGACATCAAGTTGCAAAGATCTAATGATTAGAAAATTTGAGTATGAGAAGAGTAATCGATTTCTTCGGTTTTCCAATAATTTCAAGAGACGTAATTTGGCTAACTCTAAAAAAAATATCAATATGTTTAATCATCAATTATTTTCACATTTTTGTGGAAAATTGTTGAAAAGAATTCACACGGATCTCAATAAGCAAATAAGAAACATATTTCAAGTAATTATTAAAAGTTTTACGACAACTAATTATATTTCGGTTGTGTGTACTTTCAAAAGCTTCTTCAATTTCTTACACAATTTACGTTTTAATTATTCGACATTTTAAGTTTTCTGTTTCCAGAGTTATATTTTTAGTAGCTTGTTTCAAGTGACCTGCTTTCAGAGTTATATTTTCATTAGCTTGTTTCAAGTGACCTGTTTCCAGAGTTATTTTTTATTAGCTTGTTTCAAGTGATCTGTTTCCAGAGTTATATTTTCATTAGCTTGTTTCAAGTGACCTGTTTCCAGAGTTATATTTTCATTAACTTATTTCAAGTGTCCTTCTTCTAGAATTATATTTTCATTAACTTATTTTAAGTGACCTGTTTCCAGAGTTATATTTTCATTAGCTTGTTTCAAGTGACCTGCTTCCAGAGTTATATTTCATTCGCTTGTTTCAAGTGTCCTGTTTTCAGAATTATATTTTCATTAACTTATTTCAAGTGACCTGTTTCCAGGGTTATATTTTCATTAGCTTGTTTTAAGTGATCTGTTTCCAGAGTTATATTTTCATTAGCTAGTTTCAAGTCTCCTGTTTCCAGAGTTATATTTTTATTAACTTATTTAAGTCTCCTGTTTCAAGAGTTATATTTTCATTAACTTATTTCAAGTGACCTGTTTTCAGAGTTATATTTCATTCGCTTGTTTCAAGTGACCTGTTTCCAGAGTTATATTTTCATTAGCTTGTTTCAAGTGACCTGTTTCAGAGTTATTTTTCATTAACTTATTTCAAGTGACCTGTTTCCAGAGTTAAATTTTCATTAACTTGTTTCAAGTCTCCTGTTTCTGTCTTATTTGTCTCCGCGCCCTTTTTTCTCTTTTCCTTCTTCTTCAAGGTCTTCTGTTTTCTTATTTTCTCCTTTTTCTTTCCAAAAATGCAGATTTAAACCAAGAATGGATAAGTTAAAATTCTAGAAACTGATTCAAATCTAAGGATTTAGAAACTCCTTTGTATATTCTCCAGCTTCCAAACATACCTAGAGATAATCTAATTTATTCTCAACAGTTCTTGGCTCAGTCATCTAAATGAGAATGACTAGGACGGATGCAAGGTTTGCATGATCTCAGCAATTGATACGGTTTAACTCCGTTCTATCCGTCCCTGCCTTGTCCTTCAGAGTTTTCAAATCTTATCCTTGTTCTCCGAACCCAGTTCTCTTCTCAGGACAGAGATAGGACCTGGAGTTAATCTCAGATTTCAGATCTTGTAGAGAATTATATTTTTATCCGACCCGTGAAAGGAGGGAGGGGGAGAGGATGAAAAAGGGGGGGAGGAGGGGGTGGGGATTGACAAAAAGAAAGGAGTAGATGTTATTTATTATCAATCAAGAAAAATGTTCTTTTTATAAAATTCTCTAAATTAAAACAATGTGTACAGAATTTACGAGAATGTAAAACATGTCAAACTCCCGCGAAAATCTTATATTTTTCTAAGATGCAAAATGCATAATATAAATTATAAACCCCAAGTAACAAGCTGAAAAGAATAAATTGGAGAGAATTTTTTTAAAAATTTTTTATTATTAAACTTCAACACACTTGGTTGCTTTTCCTTTCTTTTCAATTCGACAAATTATTTTCTTTTTTTTTCTAACTTTAATGCCTCTTTTTAGCAAACCTGTTTTTTTAATTTTTAAATTTTTTTCTCACTTTTTTAGATTTACCCCTTCTTAAAACACAGTTTTAAATCTGCGGGATATTTTCTAAAACAGATGATAATATCGTTGAACACTTTTAAAATTTTCGTCTTGACTTTTTGTACAATTTATTCTTTATTTGGATGTGCCCCGGTCCAATACCCAAAAAAAGCAATGTTTATTTTATATAAATCTTGTACACAATGTAAACATTTTTCTGTATTATAGTTTGTGTTTTGATGTTTTGTTTTTTGTTTTTGTTTTTGATGTGCATTTAAACCACGCCCTAATCCCTCCCCCCCTATTCCTGATGGAAAATAATGCAGGATTTCTTCTTGAGAGTTTATTTTTTATCTATATTGTATAGATGTATTTATCCTTGTTTCTTTTTAATTTCCAAGAAAAAAAAACATAAAATTGAGACAGAACCGGCCCCTTTAAATTGTTATATTAAAAATAAGGTCCAGTTAGTCCTTAATGTATAAAATTCTTTATGGGTAGATCCAATTAGAGACATCCTAGATAATTAAATAATTTAGAGTCCACTTTTTTTAAAATTCCATGGGCGGGACCCTTCAGCTAGTATGTGTATCTATATAAAGTAGTTAAAGCTGTTTTTTTATTTGTTTATATGCCCGATCATATTTAACTCACCCTGACCGATTTGCATCAAATTTTGATCGGGGAACTCGTAAGAACCACGGAAATGTTCTTAACTTGGTGAGAAATTCTTAAGTTGAGTGAGTTTACTCCTATAGAGGAAACTCAGTTTGATTGCAAAGCTGGGTTCCCGAGCTAGTATGCTATGCACTAGGAAATTAAACACTAAAAGTGTGTTTAAAAGTCAAACAAAGCTTATATTTTGATATCTTTTATTTCGGTGCGAAGTGTATATTTTTTTGAGTTACACATTTTTAAAAGGGTAGTTAACATTACAAAAAGGAAGGGAACCATACTGCAGATGAGAGAGAGGGGCGAAATCATAGTAGCCCCTCCCCCCCTTTCTTGTCCTTGTAATATATAAGACCCTAAGTCTGTTTATTTGGTAACAATATCCACTGACAGTAGAATTCAGTCTACAGTATAGTTGAGATAAATGCGGGTTATGCAGATCAGATTATGTTTGATTGTTGTGCAGTAGATAGATTCAAAAGTTAACCTTGATTTCAATAGGTCAACATCTTAAAGCTTCTTTCATGTTCTTTCATGGTTCTTATTTTCCTTACTTACTCTTTTATGGTCCATCTTTTCCTCTCTTATTCTTTCATTGTCCTTCTTTAAGTAAGTAAATAATTAAGTAAGTCCTTCTTTTTCCCCCATTTACTTTTTCAATTTTCATTTCTTTTTTCTGTTATTTTTCTTCTGATCTTTTGTTTTAATTCCTTGATTTTTGCCGTTTTTCTAGTTTTTTAATATTCTTCATTCCTTCTACAGTCTTGCACCCATTTCTTTTATTCTTTCTTTTTTTTTTCTTCTTCTTCCCTTGATCTTAATATTTTTTTTCTCCATTTTCCTCGTTCTTGTTTTTTTTCTATTTTTGTTTATGTACTTCTAATTGTGCTTATATTCTAATTTCGAAACTTCAATCCAGATTTTTATTTATTGAGCTGTATTTCTCTCATCTTCTTTTTCCTCTCCGTTCTTCTTCAACCCTCAATCCTAAATCCTTAATCCTGATTCTCATCCTAATTTATGGAATTTCAACCAATATTTTGATTGAATACAGATAGAATTAAACCTATGAATAAATTATTTAGAAATAGATCATATGATCATAGATCATAGATCATAGATCATAGATCATAGATCATAGATCATAGTTCATATATCATTGACCATTGATGATAGATCATAGATCATAGATAATAGATCATAAGATATAGATCATAGATCATAGATCATGATTATAGAGCATAGATCATAGATCAAAGATCATAGATCATAGATCAAAGATCAAAGATCATAGATCATAGATCATAGATCAAATATCATAGATCATAGATCATTGATCATAGACCATAGATCATTGATCATAGATCATAGATCAAATTCATAGATCATTGATCATAGATCATAAATCATAAATCATAAATCATAGATCATAGATCATAGATCATAGATCATAGATCATAGATCATAGATCATAGATCATAGATCATTGACCATTGATCATAGATAATAGATCATAGATAATAGATCATAAGATCATAGATCATAGATCATAGATCATAGATCATAGATCATAGATCATAGATCATAGATCATAGATTATAGATCATAGTTCATAGATCATTGACCATTGATCATAGATAATAGATCATAGATAATAGATCATAAGATATAGATCATAGATCATAGATCATGATTATAGAGCATAGATCATAGATCATAGATCTAAGATCATAGATCATAGATCATAGATCAAAGATCATAGATCATAGATCATAGATCATAGATCAAATATAATAGATCATAGATCATAGATCAAATATAACAGATCATAGATCATTGATCATAGACCATAGATCATAGATCATAGATCATAGATCAAATTCATAGATCATAGATCATAGATCATAAATCATAAAACATAAATCATAGATCATAGATCATAGATCATAGATCATAGATCATAGATCATAGATCATTGATCATAGACCATAGATCATTGATCATAGATCATAGATCGATCATAGATCATAGATCATAGATCATAAATCATAAATCATAAATCATAGATCATAGATCAATCATAGATCATAGATCATAGATCATAGATCATATAGATCATAGATCAAAGATCATAGATCATAGATCATAGATCATAGATCATATAGATCATAGATCAAAGATCATAGATCATAGATCATAGATCATAGATCATAGATCATAGATCATATTTAGATTGGTTGTCAATGAAACCAATTGTGAGTACAGTGTATGTATGTTACCATGTTGATACGAGTATATGTCGTGAAAGATCTCCTTTAAGTGGATGATCTAACATGAAATCAGGATTTAGTTCTAAGGTCATGCATCCTCAGTATTCTATGAATGCCTTATAAACGCCATAGAACGGTTTAAAGGGACAGCATGGCGTTTACAGAGCAGGACATTATCTTGCCAACAAATACATAAATCCAACTTATCATAGAATATCTAGAATTAAAAAACATTAATTTTAAATTATTCATTTCTTAGGTAGAAACGATTACGTAGATAAACTGATATATTATAGACAAATAATAATATATTCAATATTTACGATATTTAGTAATACTACCCTTCCCTAATCGGATATCAGGAATTATCCAGCTACCTTTTAGCTAATTTATATTATAATATCCCTCTCTCCTGGGAGGGTATATAGGTGGGCGGGGGCGTAAGGGGGGTTCACTATAGAATTTTAAAAACATTTAGTCCTACCTAATACCCCATAACATATTTAGAAAACTTGATGAAAAGAGTTAGAACTTATGCCTAAACTTAAAAACAGACAAACAGAGATTACTACTTTATAAAGGAAGTTGTGTTTAATACACCCTCTTAACTTAAATATTTCATCATTCATTCGCTTCTGTGCCAATAGTCATTCGTCATTCATCCTTTCATCAATTCATTCTTTTATCCTAACCTTGTCCATTTTTATAATATTTTCTTTCATTACAGAGATCAGTAGACTTCAAGGAGGAGGGGTATTTTATGGAGATGATGTCAAGTTTCTGGATGTTTACAGAGAAAAGTGTACTAGAGCTACCATTCGAGTACTAGTTCCTCTTAGGGAGCATCCAAAGGTACAGTGCAGTGTTTACTGTAGGCACACTATTGTACTGTATAGAGAAAATTGTACTAAAGCAACTTTTAGAATACTGTAAGTTCCTCTTAGGGAGCATCCAAAGGTACAGTGTTTACTGTAGGCACACTATTTTACTGTATAGAGAAAATTGTACTAAAGCAACTATTAGAATACTGTAAGTTCCTCTCAGGGAGCATTCAAAGATACAGCTTACAGTGTACTGTAGATACACTATTGTAATGTATAGAGAAAAGTTTACTACAGCAACCATTTGAATCCTTTAAGTTTCTCTTAGGGAGCATTCCAAGGTGCTGTGTACTGTGTACTTTTTGCATCCACTATACAGAGAAAAGTGTATTAGAGAATAGATTAATAGACTTTCTATGGGAGCATCCTAATGTTCTGTATACTTTAACTATCCTATTGTACTGTATAGAGAAAAGTGTACTTTTACAATAGAGTACTATATTAAGGTTTAATAATTATTACTAATATACAGTGTGCTGCGTACTGTAGGAATACCATTGTACTGTATAGAAAAAAGTGTACTAGAGTTACCATTCGTGTACTAGTTCCTCTCAGGAAGCATCCCAAGGTACAGTGCACTGTGTACTGTAGGCATACTATTGTACTGTATAGAGAAGAATATACTAGAGCTACCATTAGAGTACTATATTAATGTTCAAGTTTTATTGGAATTGGATTAGGTATCAGCCAAAAACCACGTTCATTTTTGTGAAAAACTCCCTTTTTAACCCGCTTCTAGAGGTCCAATTATGTCCAATTGTTTGTACATGAAATACTTAAACTTGTTTTTACCCCAACCATGATTTTATTTTCCTTATTCCAAGAAGTCCAAGAATAAAGAAGAATGATTTGTATCATAAAGAAGAATGTAGACTAGACCTAAACCATAAATTAATAATTTTCTTCCAAAACCTTCAGATATTTAGACTTTATCTCAACATAGCTTTTCATCCATTATATTGTTAGAAAAGCTATGATTACTTTTTATATTGACATTACAGAAATATCATTATCGTTATCATTTATTTTTCCTTTTCCATAGTGGTTTCGTCATTATCTGCATTGTTTTTTATACTATAATAATTGTGGTAGATCTCATAAAATGGATTGGATGAAATAGTATGAGTATAAGTTTTTTAACTTGCATATTGCATATTGTATATGATACGTACAATCTGGGAACTAGGGTTTAAGCATGAGATAAGACAATTTTGAAAATAGATACACCGACCCGTTTAATTTGCTTTATAAATTGATTGTTAAGTTACTAGTCACACTTAATTTTGTATGTTTTTGTATTATTTCATAAATAAAAAAATGACTTACTTTTACTTATTTGCTTGATAAAAAAAAAAATACACATACACTTTTTCAAATGTCGTTTTATGGATCCCATTGCCTACATATTACACAAACTACTAATTTTTATATTTTAGTTTAATTTTGTTGGTAAGCTTCTGGGTCCAAAGGGTAACTCGTTGAAAAGGTTGCAGGAGGACACCCTCACGAAGATGGCAGTGCTGGGGAGGGGTAGCATGAGGGACAGGGAGAAGGAGGAGGAGCTAAGGGGGTCAGGAGACCCTAAATATGGGCATCTACAGGTACATTTTAGGGTATTTAGATGGGGATGTTAATTAAGCCCTTTAAGGGCGCTATACAAGTTTAATAGGGACTGTATAGACGTAATTTCAAATAAAACTTTATTTTAAAAAAACATCTTAGATTCACAACGGTACCCTGTACACTTTAATCTAAGTTACAATGAGGAAGATATCTTCGTTTTCATAATTTTCAAAAGCTTGAACACTGACAACTTCCTTCAAATGTGGTTAAACCACAATTGAAAAAAACATGTTACGCTAGAAAACCTATAAAATCTCCTTCATCGTTGGGAAGACCAAGGTTTAGGGCACTTTAAATGAATAATAATAGAATAGAATAATAAGCTACATATGTCATTTTCTTTTTTGGTTTTCTGCAGATGTTTTTAAACAAAACGTTTCTTATAAGCTAACGGACCTTATTTTGTTTAGGAAGAACTACACGTTGAAATCACTGCGTACGCTCCCCCGGCAGAAGCGTACGCACGGCTTGCGTTTGCTCTGACGGAGGTCAGGAAATATTTGATCCCAGACAGTAATGATACCATCAGACAACAACAAATGCGGGAACTTGAGATACTCACAACCGGCATGCCTGGAATGCCCGGCATGCCCCAAGGCTTAGTCCAAGGTATTCCGGGCATGGTCCCTGTTGACCCAACCTCCCAGCTACAGCTGATGACCTCCCCGTCCATCTTGATGCCCTCTCATGGTTACCATATTCCTCTACTTCCTACTCCACCCCTGGATACTCCTCCCTCTCCAACTATCTCAGCTCAGCCCACCAAGTATGAGCATGAAGATAGTGTTGACCATGAATCTGTTTACAAGGATAAATCCAAAGGAAAATCTCGAAAGTTCTCTCCGTACTGAAACAATAATGTATAAAAACCAATTCTAAGGAATGATGTGATAACAGATTATTAAAATATTATTATTAATACTCCCTAGCTCTCCATACAACCTGATACACTCTAGAATAATCTATATTATTTACTGGGAATAATTGATCTACTGCAGCCTGCAGGACAGCATCAGGGGACCCTTCTTTAGATAGAAAACGTCTAGGTTTAATCAAATTTGTTTCAATTCTAAAGAAAACAAGATAAAAACCAATCTAGTTGAGAGGAAAATAAAAGATGGGCTGAAGCCAAGGATTCTGAAGACTGGGTCCAATAATCTAGATCTGGATCAAACACAAAATTCTAGAGTAAACACAGATCTTCCGGAGACCGTCCAACATTTGCATAAAAAATCAATAAAATTTGCATTCTATATGAAAAAGAAAAATGCGCTAATTTACTGGAAATATTTAAAATTTTGATGAAACTATAGAGGGAACAAAGGAATTTGAGAAACAGTGATGCTAAGAGAAAAACTAGCTGATCTCAGCAGTTCTACAACTTTCATTTAGAGTAAAAACTGCTTTTACAGTTTAAGGATAGGGTAGAATATTTGGGACCAACAGATTTGATCAGTTAAATCAATTCAATTAAACCAGCAAAGAAACCTTTAAAAAATTTGTTTGCAACATTATACACAGAAACCAGTTTAAAAACAAGTTTAGAAACTAGTTTAAGAACCAGTTAACAAACCAGTTTACAAACCAGTTTACAAACCAGTTTACAAACCAGTTTACAAACCGGTTTACAAATATTTTTTTCAACAAAGGAAATGAGTCTTTGTCACAAACCTAAATTTTCTAATCCCTGTATCTTTGCAACCTGATGTTGTAAACCTGTGATATTTCAAACTAAGATTACTTGATATATCAGAATTTATAGTTTGAAATATCTAAGGTTTACGACATAGGATTGCAAAGATATAAGAATTAGAAAATCATAGTTTATGGCAAAGATTCAATTCCTTTAAAACTGATTTACCAAATGAGTAATGAATTATTCATCCTTGAATTTAAGTGTGAACATGTACTGAATGGATATTGTAGAAATGAATGTTATTTGATGAATAACTTTCACCATGTGACCATTGAATGAATGTATCACTTGTACTCATTGTGAAACATGAAAAAAACTTCAGACACACAACAAAGAATCTATTAATATTGTAAACAAGAAGAATTATATATGTAAGCTTGTATTAATTGTATTATAACATGTATTACAACAAAATGTCTATAATTGTTGTTTTTGTAAAAATATATCTAGTCAATATGTGCAATACAAGTTTTTAGAAGTTTTAGATTTTTTTCATTAAGAAATATACAGAGAGTTTAAATAAGTTAATTAACTTAATTAATTTGTTTAAGTAAAGCTGTATTGATAAGTGAATCTAGAGGCTAAATTATTTGGTACCTGCATTTAACAGTTTTTTTTTTCAATGCTAGTTCTTAGTCTTAATCTTTAGTCTACAGTTTTTTTTTCTCGTTTCATTGCCTTGCTTTAAAACAAATGATATGTTTGATAAGAAGTATATGCAAACGTACAGCCACATATTTACATTGATTAAAAATTTATTGGGATACGATACATCAAAATAAAACCAGAATAAATTGAGACAAAATTAAAAGAAATTATAAAAATTATAAAACTTGAACAATGTAAAATTTTGGATTTTCTTTTAATGGTTCTAGAATAGAAAGCCCTAAATGTAAATTAATCCCAAGAAATAGGATTAAATGACAGTATAAAAAATGTTCTGCAAAAATGAAGATAGATTGCTATTATACACGAATACCAAGCGTGTAAAATATTCTAACTTCTGATCGATTACAGATTAAGATTTGTAGCCTTTGCTAAGAAAACTGAAACATGTTTGGTTTGGTCAAATGGTGTCGGTGATAAAGTGCTGTACAGTGGTACTGGTAGTACTTACTCTACTCAAAATATAATTTTATTGTTTAATCCATGTTTGGTTTAAAGTTTTGATTGATTGAAACTTAAACTGAAAACTCTTGTATTGGGTTTCCCTAATCCTGATTGCTAAATCTCAGTATTGTGATTTCTCTCGTATTGGTCGCGCGCCAAAATGTTAAATTTGCTCGACTTCTGATGGGCTGTTAGGTTTCTACAATCGACACCTGATCGATTGATTGCAGTTTAAACAATTTCCCGGATATTAAAGTAAGATTAGATTAGAAAAAGAGGATATCAAGCGCGCATTGATCTCGATATCCACAATTTTAAAGTTTTCAGCTCGGTTTCTTTAATTAGCATAATATATATTTGAACATCTCTAAAACTTAACACGGTGTGCTAGTAAAATTTAATTCTTAAATAATAAAGTGTTTGAAAGTTTTTTAAACAGTTAACAGATCTGGTAACTTTTTTTTACATTGGATATCGAGATCAATGTTTGATCTCGATCTTTTGTTACTCTGAAGATTGATTAATCTTTATTCGATATCCCGCAGTGTATTTACTATTTGGACCCTAAAGGTACAACTTAAAGGTAGAGATTAAACATTAATCCTCAAATTAAAAGTGGCCTCAGTGGATATAGAGATCAAGCGATTGGATTTGAGTATCTACCACAAAAGTTCCCAGCTCAGAGCTGGGAACTTTAGAATGGTGGATATCGAGATTAATGCTTAATCCTTTCTTTTTTTCTTAATCTTGCTTGCTTTTTTTTTTGCTTAATCCTGGAAAGTGAATAAAATTCAACCAATTAGAGTCGTGCATATTAGAAGCCGATAAATTTGAAATTTTGTGCGCCATTTAAGATCAATATATAGAAAAGGGAATGACTCTTGATTTAAAAAAACCGGTCTTTGATTTTTCTGTATTGTACTATATTAAAAAAGAGTGGATTAAGCAAGAAATTAAAAGTAAATAAAAATAAAATAAAAATTGGATATTCGGATCAAGCAATCGGAATTAATGGTATCCCATTCTAAAGTTTTCAGTTCAGATTATATTTCTATTTACGCATCTAAGATTTACTTGTTTTTATTTGAACATCTTGAGTGGAAAATTGTTTTTAAAAATCCTTAATTTGATCCTCTTTCAAGAACCAATGGAAGCAAATACGATCCTGCGCAGTATACTTTTGGAAGGTGTTAAAATAATGTATTTTTTTATGATATACAAACCAGTGCTAAGTGGTGTTTTTCACTTTTGTAAAAAGTTCAAGGGGAAATTGTAAAAAGTTCAAAGTTTGCTTGTTTCAGAAGGATTCCATATCGAATCATGATATTTTTGCTTCCAATATATTTTGGCATGCAACTACTCATAGATAGAGATTAGAAAATCAGAGTCTGTGGCAAAAACCTTGTTTCCTTTCTTGTAAAATTTTTGTCATGCTTTCCTAAAAAAATCAAATATTTCTTCAATAAAATATTAATCAACTTTACAGTTTTTTCTCAAAAATTAAAAAAGAATTTTAACGAAAAAGTGTCTTTTCCTAGAAACATATTATACCCCTGAAGGTCTAATGTCAACAAAAAAAAAAAGGTTGTAAAAAGATGAATCCTGTAATTCCGTCGGTCCATCTATCTAAACTACAGAAGATAAAACTAATACCAAACTCTAGGATTAATTCAATCCAACTTGTGTCTCACTTTTAACTCAGATCAACCCAAACTATTTAGACTTTTATTTTCTGAGATTGCAAATATATTTTATTAAACATTTTTATAAATCTATCCATCTATCTATCTATCTATCTATCTATCTATCTATCTATCTATATATCTATCTATCTCTCTATTTATCTATCTATCTATCTATCTATCTATCTAAGAGAGGACAGAAAGCATGAAGAGAGGACAGAAAGCATGAAGAGAGGACAGAAAGCATGAAGAGAGGACAGAAAGCATGAAGAGAGGACAGAAAGCATGAAGCGAGGACAGAAAGCATGAATAGAGGACATAAAGCAAGAAGAGAGAACAGAGAGCATAAAGAGAGGACAAGAAGTATAAAGACGGGACAAGAAGTATGAAAAGGAGTTAGGGAGCATGAGAGGACAGATTGAATGCAGAGAGGACAGGAAGCATAAAGAGATGACAGGAGGTACAAAGAAAGGACAGGAAGCAATAAGAAAGAACAGGACACGTTAAGATAGGAAAGGAAGCATGTAATGATTACGATAGCATGAAGAGAGGACAGGAAACATCAAGAACGAATAGGACGCAATAAGAGAGCACAGGAAGCATGATGAGATGTCAGGAAGTATAGAAGAGAGGACAGAAAGCATATTGAGATGTCAGGAAGAATGAAGAGAATACAAGATGCACGAAGAGAGGACAGGAAACATTAAAAAAGGACCGGAAGCATGAAGAAGACCAAAAAGTAGATATTTAAAAGATTACTGACAAATTTCAGGTTTATGAGAAATAATAAACATTGTAGAAATCACGAGGGTTGAATAATTACCTGGTAACTAGGGGACCATGAGAAATATTTACTTCTTATCCTTAATATCATACTTTCACTATCTCAGGATAGACACTATACAGGTGCAACCTGCATATTCTAATGTTCACTTCTCACTTCCAAGCCACTTTCTGCCTTCTTTCTATTTATTTCTCTTACCTAAACATTATATTGAAAATCTACAAAAAATTTAATCATGAAAGAAATTTCTTTAAGCTTTCTGAAAACAAAATTACAGAAAGAATTAGAAAATTACCATTTTCCCCAATTGTTAATGAGAATAGTTAAAATAAAAAAATAAGTCTGAAAATAAAACAAATAAATGTGATTAAATAACTGACAATTTTCTACAAATGTGATAAGATAACTGAAAATTTTCTACAAATGTGATAAGATAACTGACAATTTTATACAAATGTGATAAGATAACTGACAATTTTCTACAAAATTGATAAGATAACTGACAATTTTCTACAAATGTGATAGGATAACTGAAAATTTGTTACAAATGTGATAAGATAACTGACAATTTCCTACTAGGAAAGAAAAGAAAACGAAGAAATGAAGAAGAAGCAAGAAGTAAAAAAACAAATTAAAACATATAACTTGAAAAGATGAAACGGAGAGAGTAGAACTAAATTATAGAAAGGAAGAGCTATATATACCAATAAAATTCAATCTAAAAAGCAGTTGTTTAAAAAAAACATTTAAAAACCAAAAATCCATAAAAATATTCCTTTTCAATAATCCATGTTTGAAGGATAACCTTTGATGTAGTTTTTACATATCCATTATCCATGTTTAACATTTGTGAATTTAAATTGGGTTTCTTTGTGTAGGAATCAACACGAAGAAAAATAAATTGTAAATTCTTCATCGTTCTTTAAATATCAATTTACAAGTATTTCACACAACCTTTTCAGGGTTTTCCATTTTCCTCTTTAATTTGGTATTTCATCAAAGATTTAATAAAATTGGTAAAATTTAATACTTCTAAAATCGATTGCTACAACTGTCCTAAACAACCAAACAACTACTTTTTCATTTGTAAATGAAAGAATTGAACACTTGACACAAACTCTGACTTTTAAAACCGTACATCTATGCAAGTTTTATATATAAAAAATTTACACCGTCAAGTTGCACAGATAGGAAAATATAGCTTAATTTGCATTTTAAGACCAAGTGCGGGTAAACGGCGTTAGTAGCTGTGAGTACCCTGTGCAACGTTGGGTTCCCAAGCTATTGCTTTATATAATCGGAATTTAACATTCTACAATAACTCTATGGAAGTATTTGAATTTATTGTTAATAAACCATTTGTCAAGGCCGTTCATTGCAGTTCCGTCATTAAGTGAAATAAAAATCGGGATAATTCTTGTTTTCTGATAATCACAAACAAGAGCATATGTCCGGAAAGGTTGGTTCAGGTTTATAATGTCAAGGATGCGTGTATATTGTATATTGTATACACATCAGGCACTTGTATAAGTGAAATCAGTATTTTTACTAGAAGCAGGATTTAAGGCTTTTAAGATTTTAGTAATAGCAATTCAAGCAGAGGTTTCCAAACCCGCATAAAAAAAACTTGATAAAAGATTAAAAATGAAATGTAATGCAGTGTCTATTTAAATTATATCAAACGATTTTAAGATTTTGATCATACGGGAATGGAAGAAAGATGTAAAGATCTAGGAAGAGTGGAAGAAACTGTGAAAGATAGTAATATCTAGGAAGATCGGAAGAAACTATGAAAGATATAGAGATCTAGGAAGAATGGAAGAAATTATGAAAGATATAAAGATCTAGGAAGAATGGAAGAAATTATGAAAGATATAAAGATCTAGAAAGGATGGAAAAATTTATGAAAGATAGAAAGATCTAGAAAGAATGGAAGAAACTATGAAAGATATAGCCAATCAAAGTTTTATTAAATTCTTTGTTCCTTAATTTCATCCTTTTAGATTTTCTACAAGCTTTATCTTCTTTTCAATTGTTTGAAGGAACTCGGATCAAATTGAAAAGTTTTTATCTTTTGAAATTTTCTTTTAGAGGTTTGTGCTTTATTTATAACCATTGAATTAAGAATTTTGGTCCGATATAAATTTGGAGGTTAAACTAAAACATATCCACCATATTTTTAGAAACAAAAACCGTGAGATTTTTTAACTAAAACTTTCTCATAGATGTGTACACTAAGAGACAGAGATAAAGTTGTTAGTTTATCTTTGGAAAAAGCTGTCATTAACAAATTATTAAGGTATCACACAAGAGGCTGGTTTATAAGATAATATAAAACAAACTCTGATTTTCTGATCCCTATATCTTTGCAACCCAATAATGTGGACCAGATATTTCAAACTAATAATTATATTGGATTAAATAATCTATAAATAAGTAAAATATCAAACGTTTACACTATCAGGCTGCAAAGATATAGGGATTTGAAAATTCGAGTTTGCTGCTAAGACTAATAATTTATTTTTTATCTAATACTGATAATTTCAAAAAAAATTTATATATCAACATTAACTTAATAGCACGTGATAAAGCAGAGTTATTACTTTTACAGTTAAACTTAATAGCACGTGATAAAGCAGAGTTATTACTTTTAAATATAAACTTAATAGCACGTGATAAAGCAAAGTTACTTTTACATATAAACTTAATAGCACATGATAAAACAGAGTTATTACTTTTACATATAAACTTAATAGCACGTGATAAAACAGAGTTATTACTTTTAAATATAAACTTAATAGCACGTGATAAAGCAGAGTTATTACTTTTACATATAAACTTAATAGCCACAGGATAAAGCAGAGTTATTACTTTTACATATAAACTTAATAGCCACAGGATAAAGCAGAGTTATTATTTTAAATATAAACTTAATAGCACATGATGGAGCCGAGTTGTCATGTATTTGCCTATTTAAAGAGAACCACAATTGAAAACCATATTTTTTTAAGATTAAAAAAAAACAAGAATAACTCAATCATATAAAGGGTGCCATTGCAAATCGGTAATATAACTTTTTAAATAAATGGTTATTATTTTTTAACATGAATTCAAACTTAATATCGTGGAATGGAGCCGATTATTACTAATTATATAGAGAATAAGTCAACAATTTAAAAGTTACTACTTTAAATTGGAAATACCATTCTTTAAATAAAAAAGTTACTTGAAATTAAGTTTACTGTCACTTTAATTTTATTATTGATTGAAGTTTTCAATTTCTTTAACAAACAACATACAATACAAGTTGAACGTGGTTAACAGTAAATGCATGAAAATATGATTAATCATTTTGTAATTATTTTCGGTTTAATTTATTTAACATTTCAAAGTCAGGTATTATTTGAGTAATTCCTAAGATGTTTTTATATTTACTGCTCATGGTTTAAAGAATTGAATAAAAAACTACATTCTTTCACACTCGACACAGTTCCAAATATATGATCAATTATAAAATTTATATTTGTGCCAATTAATCAACTTAAAAAAATGTCACAATCATTAACTCATAATTAACTTAACCCTATTCCTGCTGGGGGGGGGGGGGTCAATTTGACCCCCCCCCTGTAGTTTTTTTCACATAACTCAAAAAGTATTGGTCTGAGGCTGTTGAAATTTTCTGACGTTTCTTACATACCCATAGCCCTCCCTTTAGGCCTAAAACCGGGCTTTAATACTAACTGCCTGAGTCCTCAGGCACACTGCCTGAATGACTGCTTTGTCCTGTAACAAACTAAATCTTTGTTTTGACCCACTTCCACTTGTCAGATTTTGATAAAATTTAGCTTTTTGGAAAGCCTTTGACGTAAGGAAACGAATTGCACAAGTTTTGCGAAAATGATTGCAAACAACCTGTCAAAGGAAATTTGCACATTTTTAGTTTTTCTTGATTAAAAATCAGGTTATTTAAAATTTTGCTAAATTTTTTGTATATTTGAAATGGCATGGTCAAGGGCTTTTCAAAAATGTATAATTTTTCATTTTTTGGACAAATTTTTTTTTGCAGACATTTTTACTATATAACTGGATTTTGCGATAAAAAATTCAATTTTTGCAAATTTGCAATTTTTTTGCAGATTCTAAAAGTAGAGTACAAGAGCTTTCCAATGACGTATCATTTGTCATATTTGGACATCAAACATGGGATTTAGAGTTGACCCCCCCCCCCAGCATATCCTGGTTTTCAAGTACCCCAGCAGAGATAGGGTTAATACCAAGCCCGGGTAAAATATAAATGTATTAGACAGCTTAAAGATTATAAACTTAAAAAACAACAATAATATATAAATTAAAGAAGCTTTTCAATTTTTTTTTGGGGGGGGGGTTAAGTTACTCTACATGAAATCAGTAAAAGCATAAAAATTACTCTCCAAGACTCCAACCCTTGACAAAGAAATTGAGTTCTTGCCACAAACTCTGATTTTCTAATCTCTATATCTTTGTAGACCTTGTCGTAGACCTTGGATATTTCAAACTATTACTACTTATAGATAAAATAATCTAAATTTGAAATATCAAAGGTTTGCACCATCAGATTGTAAAATTATTGGGATCAGAAGATTTGAGTTTGTGGCAAAAACTCAATTCCTTTAAGAAACTTTTCAATTTGGGGGGGGTAAAAGCATAAAAATGAATATATTTACCATTACTCTCCAAGACTCCAACCCTTGACAAAGAATTGAGTCTTTGTCACAAACTCTGATTTTTAAAACCCTATATCTTAACAACCCAATGTTGTAGACCTTAGATATTTCAAATATGACTTCTGTTATATCAAACAATCAAAGTTTGAAATGTCAAAGGTTTACATAATTTTGTTGTAGATACATAGGTATTAGAAAATTGGGATTTGTTGCAAAGACCTCAATTTCTTTGCATTAAATTTTAGCTATAAAACCTGTCAGAACCTGTAGAAAAGTGTACAAGGGATTGGTTACGATGACGGCAAAATAGAGGAGTGTTGCACAAGTTTTTCAAGTTTGGGTTTGTTACTTTAAATGCCGTTTAAAAAATTAAATTGAGAAATATAAAATGGGATGGGGGGGGGGGAGAAATGCATAAACCATTTCACAAAAAATAAGCTTATAATCCAAGAATTAACCATCTATCTAGAATATGTGCAACAAAGTAGATATATAAATCCAATCTATATAAAGTTATCAATTCAATTCGATATTCAGTTTTTACTTGAGTCTAGTAAACATCTACCTGCAATTACAAACCTTAACTTTTTGCACCTTATAAACGATTATATTAGCAATAAAGAATGTTGCGGATGTTTTGTTTTCATTAAAAGTTTAACACATCAAAATGGAAAAAAGGAAAACTAAGGCAGTGTGACTTTCACTTCATCAAAGTATGCAATCTATGTTAAAAAACTGCTAACAGATAGCATCTACGTGTAATCATGTTTATGTAAATTATGCTTCAAAACATGTAGCAACATAAGAAGTTATATGGTACCCGTTTTGGGGTAATTTTTAGCTTTTTGTTGCTATTTTTTTTGCAAACATTTGTAACAATTCCATTAGAAAATGTTGCAGATATTCCTGTTTTTATTGTTGGATTTCAATTCTTCACAAACAATATTAATTTGAGGCATTTTTTAAAAATTTGTTTCGGGCCTTCCGACTAGGGTTTTCACGAAACAGTTTCGTGCTTTTGCACTAAATGACTTATTTTGCATAAATTTCGTATCAATACGAAACCAGTTTTACACGAAATTGTTCATTCATTCGAAAGAAATATTTTTTTTGCACAAAATTGTGCATGAATATAGAATTTAAGTCATAATTTTTGCATGATTTTGCGGATGAATCATAGTTTTTTCACAAACTTAGGCATTTTTTATATTCATAGTTATTCACGAATTCAATTTTACGTTTAATTTACAGTGTATGTACAGATTTAGATATTTTCAACTGATTGTTTCACTTCATTTCTTACCTTTATGACCAAACCTCAAAACTTAAAACAAACAAACTATAATCATAATTTAGACACTGTTAAAATTTTGGTTACTTTCATTGAGGAAATTTGTCATAATTAATATATCTGAGGAAACTCTAAAATGGTGCCACTTGAGGTGAGTCAGATTTTGCACGAAAGAGCTTTTGCGCATCAATGCGAAATTATACCATGCAATTTTTACTCGAAACGTATGAAATCTTTTCGAAATTATTGCACGATTTTCGTGCAAAAAAATTTTCAATTGGAAACCTACTTCTGATCAGTTTGGACTTTTCTAGAATTATCGTATGCACACAGACAAACCAACGCACAGACACGCCATACAAATATATATATATATATATATATATATATATATATGTAAATATACATTGTCTAATAATATTCCGTCTCTGAACTGATATTAGACACATTAACGTGAGCATCTATAAGTCGGAAACTGTTAATTAAACCTGCCAACTTTACTTTCTTCAATAGTTTCTAGAAACTATATATATAACCTTCTAAGTCAATCAACGTTGGTAGGGGAATAAATTTCCCCTATAGCTGATCCGGATCCTGACCTTTATCTTGATCCATATCTCCTGATCCTGATCTTAATCTTAATCCTGCTCTTAAGATTTATTCTTATCAGAATCTTGATCCTGATCTTAATCTTGATCTTGATCTTAATCTTGATCCTGATCTTAATCTTGATCCTGATCCTAATCTTGATCCTAGTCTTAATCTTGATCCTAGTCTTAATCTTGATCCTAGTCTTAATCTTGATCCTAGTCTTAATCTTCATCCTGATCTTAATATTAATCCTGATCCAGATATCTTTACTTTTATCATCCTCCTGAACCTTTCTCCCTCCTCTTCAACTCTTCTCCCTCCTCCTGAACCTTTCTCCCTCCTCTTCAACTCTTCTCCCTCCTCCTGAACCTTTCTCTCTCCTCCTGAACCTTTCTCCCTCCTCCTGAACCTTTCTCCCTCCTCCTGAACCTTTCTCCCTCCTCCTGAACCTTTCTCCCTCCTCCTGAACCTTTCTCCCTCCTCCTGAACTTTTCTGCCTCCTCCTAAACCTTTCTGCCTACTCCTGAACCTTTATCCCTCCTTCTGAACCTTTCTCCCTTCTCCTGAACCTTTCCCCCTCCTCCTGAACCTTTCTCCCTCCTCCTGAACCTTTCTTCCTCCTCCTGAACCTTTCTCTCCTCCTGAACCTTTCTCCCTCCTCCTGAACCCTTCCTCCTCCTCCTGAACATTTCTTCCTCCTGAACCTTTCTCCCTCCTTCTGTACCCTTCCCCCTCCTCCTGATCATTTCTTCCTCCTCCTGAACCTTTCTCCCTCTTCCTTAACCTTTCTCCCTGCTTCTGAACGTTTTTTCCTTCCTCGCCCAACCCCGTAATCTCTTCATCTTTTACTATCTTCCTATCTTCCTGTGTCTCTAAACATAATTCAAGATCTTTTTCTCATTCAGGTCAAAATCTTTCCCGCTCTAGTTTGTTTCAAACTATGATAATTCTCTAGAGATGGGCAAGTTTTTTTACAATATATATGGTTTGCTATTTACAGTTTTAGATTTTTTTTTTCTGATAAAAAGACTCATTTTACCAAGTACCACTAACTTACCTTCCGTTCGTTAACATTAACGAGCCCATCTCTAGTTGAATGTGACGGAATTTTATTGATAACTAGCCCATCTCTATTTAAATCTAGAATCTAGCGGAATATTAAAAGTAATGAGCTCATCTCTGGTAGAATCTTGCGGAATATAAACGGAAATGAGCCCATCTCTAGTTGAATCTAGCAGAATATAAACTTTAAAGAACCCATCTCTAGTTGAACTTGACGGAATTTTATTGATAACTAGCCCATCTCTATTTAAATCTAGCGGAATATTAACGGTGACGAACCCATCTCTAGTTGAATCTAGCGGAATATTAAATGTAACGAATCTTGCGGAATATTAACTGCAATAAGCCCATCTCTAGTTGAATCTAGCAGAATGTTAACGGTGACGAACCCATCTCTAGTTGAATCGGACGAAATTTTATTGATAACTAGCCCATCTCTATTTAAATCTAGCAGAATATAAACGGTGACGAGTCCATCTCTAGTTGAATCTAGCGGGATATTAAAGGCATTGAGCCCATCTCTAGTTGAATCTAGCAGAATATAAACGGTGACGAGCCAATCTCTAATTAAATCTAGCGGGATATTAAAGATAACGAGCTCATCTCTAGTAAAATCTAGCGGAATATTAACGGTAATGAGCCCATCTGCAGTTGAATCTAGCGGAAAATTAATAGTAACGAGCCCATCTCTAGTTGAATCTAGCGGAATATTAACGGTGACGAGCCCATCTCTAGTTTAATCTAGCGGAATGTTAACGGTGACGAGCCTATCTCTAGTTGAATCTAGCGAAATATTAACTGCAATGAGCCCATCTCTAGTTGAATCTAGCGGAATGTTAACTGCAATGAGCCCATCTCTAGTTGAATCTAGCGGAATGTTAACTTATCTATCTATCTATCTATCTATCTATCTATCTATCTATCTATCTATCTATCTATCTATCTATCTATCTATCTATCTATATATCTATCTATATATATATCTATCTATCTTCTCCTGAACTAAGTACTGATTAATTACTTTTATATTAACTGTGGTAGATTTGCAGTGATGAGGTAGTTTAACTGAAACCTATGTCACTTTAAGTACCAACTTATAAAAGTACCAAACTCCGGTTTTCAGGCTCCTCTGGGATATCGTCGCTTTCAGATTGGTTGTTCATTTGATGAATATGATCTGGTTAAAACTTAGAATCTTATACCAAATCTCACGAGACAAGAACACCAGATAGAACTCTTATAGGTCTCGATCAACTACTAAAATATTCAGGTTTCAGCCTATACACCCTTTCATTTTTCCTTTCAGGTTTCAGCCTATACACCCTTTCATTTTTCCTTTACATGTCCCTTTAAAAGCGTTATGAAACCAAGGAATTAGGAATTTGTATGCTTGGATTGGACACAAATGCAGCAAGCAGAAGAATAAAGTAACCCAGTTAGTATTTAGTGTATAAATGGAAAGTGGATGTGGGGGGTGGGGGGGAGTGTTATCATATTTTTTAACTCAAGACTTTTCTGATAACCCCCTCCCCCCCCCACGTCTGATTCACTTTCATTATTCGTTGTTTAAACGCTTACACGGTAACTATGTATATTATACCACATGTTGAACATTGATATCTATCTATGCACCTATACCACCATTTCATCTATCTATCTATCTATTTGACCGGTTTAACAGATGGTTTCATTTCTAAATATATTTCAAGTTTTCACTTTCAATCGTACTACGTTAACCCTTAACACGAAGAAGCATCATATGCTTATATTTTTCCATTAAATTAAATGAAATCAAAATCTAATCGTTTCATTTGAAGCTTAAGCTCCTTTGCTCAACTTGAAGAAATCAGATAATATATATTATTCTTGAAATTCTAATAACAAATATTGCAATTTAATTAAAATCTTAATTTTGAAAAAATTCTGCGTTTGATATTCGCTCCGGTGGACCGGGAGGCCACCGAAGAGAAATCATTTCCTTAACCTGTTATCGAAAAGCTTAAAGGCAAAAGTTTAAGTATATATAGAAGTAAAGTAAATGTCAAGTTTTGTACAGGATATCCGAGTTCAATTCCAGTTCTACTGCCGCGTTTAATAAACCCTAGGCGTCAATATACGTTTATCTTCTTTAATGGGTTTACAGAATACTTAAAAGGACATTTTAAAGGTCTCTTAGATCAAGACAAAATACAACTCCATTTCCGATCGATTATCATCATAGTTCGCCATCTATAAACACTAGGCTTTAAAAGCGCTTTGCGTTTATCTTCCATTTCAATTGTGAACATTTTCTCTCTGTATACATCCTGAAACAGATCAAACAACAAATTTCTTGGATTTAATAAAACATTTCGTGGATTTTCAACATTTTCAAAAATCGAATTTTGACGGAGGCAAATTTTTTGAAAATTAGATCAACCATAAACCTTCCCCGGGGTCACGTGAAGCCCCACACCAATTTTGAATCCGATCGGTTCAGCCGTTTTTACGTTTATTGGATACAAACAAACAAACAGACACCCAGACAAGCAAAATATACATAGAGATACTTTTCTTGTCTATTTGCCGTCTGTTTGTTTCCAATAAATGTCAAAACGGCTGAACTGATTGGGCCCAACTTTTTTGTAGGACCTCACAACCACTGCACAGGAAAGGTTTATGAATGCTCAGAAATTTTAAAATTTTAGATATTTAAAAATTTTGAAAATCCACAAAAAATATCATGAAATCAGCAATTCTTTCTTTTACTGTGCAAAAATAGAGTCACAATTAAAAGTTAAAATAAAAACCTTGTATATTTATATAATACTTTGCTTGTCTGTATGTCAGTATGCATCCAATAAACGACAAAACGGCTGAACTGATGGGCCCAAGTTTTGTGTTGGACCTCACATGACTCCGGGGAAGGTTTATGAATGCTCAAAATCACACAAGTTTGCGTCGAAAAGTTTTTGATTTTTTTTAAATTTTGAAAATGCGGAAAAAATATTATGAAATCCGTGAATTTGTTTGGGTTCTAGTTTTATATGATCACAAGAAAAGATCGAGCATTATATTATATTCGAGAACAAGGTAATTTGAGAATTCAACATTTTCTTTTATATTTCAATAGACTATAGTATAAAACGAATAAAATATTCGATTAGAGTTTATAGATGCCAAAAATTGTGCAAAACTTGCTGGCACAGGAACCAAAATCTACATCAATCCAATAGTTTTAAAAATATTTTGGTTGGTGATTGTCATTGCCTTTATATTTACAAACAGCCCAACAATTAAAATTTCTCCTTACCCCAAACTTATACAGGTTCAACACCAGCTAGTTTATTCTTGCGATAATTTAACTCTGTCTATCTGTCTATCTGTCTATCTGTCTATCTGTCTATCTGTCTATCTGTCTATCTGTCTATCTGTCTATCTGTCTATCTGTCTATCTGTCAGACACTAGGCACACAAGACACTAGACAGTAGTTTATTGTACGGATAGGCAGACACTAGGCACACAAGACACTAGACAGTAGTTTATTGTATGGATAGGCAGACACTAGGCACACAAGACACTAGACAGTAGTTTATTGTACGAATAGGCAGACACTAGGCACACAAGACGCTAGACAGTGTTTTATCGTACGTATAGGTTCATGTTTCAATAAAAGTTAACTGGTTTTAAATATTTGAACGAAACTGATTACTCATGCAAAAATTGTAATCTTTGTTTCTTTGCAACTTGATTTATCAAATCTGCTCCAATAGTCAAAACTCTAAGCATCAAAGGTCATGATAGCAACGTATCTAAGGTAGGGAAATCACATGTTTTGTGACGAGTAATCAGTTTCTTTACGACATTTTCTGCAATCTCAACAGAATTTTACAATATTTTATTTATTTGTGCGAGAAAGAAAACGGAATAAACGATGAAATTTGTTTCTAATTTAAATAAAAGAATAAAAGATTAAACTATAGAGGACGTGAGTCAAACTCTAATGAAACGCATCAAGTAACTTCCAGTATATATATTTCTTATAACTTATTACTAGAGGGTTCAGAACATGAGTAATTATCGATATCACACGTGTTGATGTTTCAGTACAATGCCCCGGTATCCTGTTCTATCTCATTCCGTTGAATCTTGTGGGATTTGTTTAATGCGGCCAGGCATCGTCTTCCACAAAACATCTATTTTTTTTAGAAAGATGGAGAAAAATGTTTTTGGTTCACGCTACGGAACAATAGAAGATTTTCCGCTCAGGGAAATCAGTTTAGGCTTTAAAACTATATTTATTTTTATAAAAGATTGAAACAATGCGCTTTTAAAAGATTTTTCAAAATTCTAAAACCATGAAGTGATGAAAATCTCAAATCTATCTATCCATCTACAGTAAATTTCCATCAAACCTGTGGATCAAGATAACATTGTGTGAATTATTTTAATTATTTCAGTGTACATGAAGCACAGTGCAGTGTACACAGATCCATTTCAATGAATAAGTTAACTTTCATGCTCGTAGCAAACCTATTTGGTTTATAACAACATCAAATACACAAAAAATTGCTGAAATGTCGTCTTCTAATTCTAAAGTTTGTTTTGGGTTACACAGTATCTATCTATCTATCTATCTATCTATCTATCTATCTATCTATCTATCTATCTATCTATCTATCTGAATGCTGGTTTAGTGAGAAGAGAAGACCTGTATGCAGTTTACTGTGTAAATGTATGATGGGTGCTGCTGCATTATGTCTCATCATAATAGGGTAATTTGAAAAATTTTAATTCTAGAATTTTATCAAAATTTAATATTTCATGATTTCCCAGACTTTAATACTTAATTGAAAATTAAATTGTTTAACAAATTAGTTATCTGAGCAAAATTTACTTAACAGAAGGAGAACAGAAGGAATCGAGTCTGACCCAAACTCTGATTTTATAATCCCTATATCTTTGCAATCCAATGTCGTAGGCAATAGATATTTCAATCTTTGAGTTCTGTTAGATCAATTTATATACTTTTTAAATTGTCAAAGGGTCCAACCAGCACCAGGTTGCAAAGATATATGGGACTAGGAAATTTTAGTTTTACTGGTACCACATTGTGACGTCGTCGGAGCTACTTTTGTTTAAATTTTCCGCTCAAATATGCAGAAAACAAATTAATATGGTTACACACCAATAGCTATGATAGAAAAATAAGGTTTCAGCCTTTTTTGAAATTTGAAGTAGCTATTAAACATGATTGAACAGTAACAACTTAGAGTTCTTATTGTATAGGTTCATTTTAAAACTCATGAAAAGGTTCTTTAAATTGAACTTACAAACGTACAACACAATAAATAATTAAAAAATATTATTCATTCTTTTTAACTTTAACGTCTAAACATATAATCTGGTGAAGGATATCATTTCAATTAACTTAAACCATTCAAACCTCAAAAGGATTGGGGGTGTTTATCACCTCTCTCCAGTTTTTACCCCAGGCTTTTTCTTTTACCTCTTTATTATTTATGAATCTAAGCAGTAAGCACTCAGCGAAATGTGTTTTTCTAAAAAATATTTGTTTAGTTTAATAATTATTGCCCGGGAGAGAAATTATGAAGAAAAAATGGTTTTGACACTTGTTGACATCAATGTCGATACTGGACCTAATATTGATGTAGTTCTAGCTGTGGATAATTCACAAAATCAACCTGAATATGATCAAGGGGGTTCAGAAAATCAACCTGAGTATGATCAAGGGGGTTTAGAAAATCAACCTGAATATGATCGAGGGGGTTTAGAAAATCAACCTGAATATGATCAAGGGGGGTTAGAAAATCAACCTGAGTATGATCGAGGGGGTTTAGAAAATGCCGCAGAATATGGAATTTTGTTCCCCAAGGAGACTTCAAACTCTGTTGCTAAGAAGTTTAAGAAGGTGACTATAATTAAGAATGAGAAAAACTAGTTTTTTTTTGAACAAACATTTCAGAAATCATTGTTTAAACTTTTTTAATTAAAATTTAACTCATAAAGAATTAAGTTTTTGCCACAAACTCGAACTTTCTATTCCCTATATCTTTGCAACCTGCAAGTGTATAACTTTAAAATTTAAAACTTAGAAAGTTTTAATAAATAGAACGTATAGTTTTAAATATCAAAGGTCTACGACGTAGGGTTGCAAGGATATAAGGATTAAAAAATCTTCGTTTGTGGAAAAACTCAATTCGTTTTCGCTGATTTTATGCTCTTTAATCGGTCAATGCATTTTAGATAAAACAGTAAAAAAGACAGCTCAGTAAGATAGTTGAATTAAAGACCAAAACGAGATTGAAATCAAATAGGAGAAACAGAACGCATCTTTCCCTGGTTAGTCCAGGCTGATTTTGAACATTTTTCTTGTGTTTTGGGAACCACCCCCTCATTAGAAAATAGAAATATACATTTTTATCAAAATATGATGGTTTATAAAAAAGAAAAGAAAGTTTTTGTTTTATTGACATTTATACTTTCTAAAGATTGATAATTTAATATATCATGAAACAGTTTTGTTGTCACAATAATATCTATATCAAATCCCAGATCCACCATGAAAACAAAGCATGATAAACATGACAAACATGACTTACAATTCTCTGAAAGAATCCAGTTCACCTAGATCTGGGGGAAAACACCATGTGTGACACGATCTGAACATTTATTTTTCTCTCGTTCCTTGGATTTCGTGGATTTTTAATTATATTTCCTTCTTCTAACTTTGCTGCTGAATTTTGCATCGTGAAAGGAGATATTTTTAACAATTACATCGTTCCGAGAGATTTTCAAAATGGTTGCAGAGCCCAGAGCAAATATATTTGCAATAACATGAATGCATGACAATATTCAAGGGATTTGGTCCCAGGATCATGATTAGATATCATAAACATTTTGATATTTTAATTAGCCAACATGATTTTGCACAAATAAGAACACATATTCTGCTACTGGTTGTATGTTCTACTGGTTCTATGTTCTACTGGTTACACAAATTCTGCTACTGATTCTATGTTCTACTGGTTACTCCCATTCTGCTACTGGTTCTATGTCCAACTGGTTTTATGTTTTAATGGTTCTATGTTCTACTGGTTCTATTTTTTACTGGTTCTTTGTTCTACTTGTTCTATGCTCTACTGGTTCTATGTTCTACTGGTTCTATGTTCTACTGGTTCTATGTTCTACTGTTCTATGTTCTACTGATTCTATGTTCTAATGGTTCTATGTTCTACTGTTTCTATGTTCTACTGGTTCTATGTTGTACTGGTTCAATGTTCTACTGGTTCTATGTTCTACTGCTTCTATGTTCTACTGCTTCTTTGTTATACTTTTTCCTTGTGTTTACAGTTCTATGTTCTTTCATTTCTAAATTTCATTGGTACTATGCACGTTACAGTAATGCATATTATTTGCATTTAGATGCATCAAGGCAAATTTATGCATAACACAATCAGGCCGATAGGCAAAACTCAATACTTTGTAGAAATTATCTCTATTTTCTTCCTTTACGTCGTAAATTAGGTTTAGTTAGGTTTAGTCTATAGTTAGGGTGGAATGTGGAAAATGTGTATATTCATTTGTAGAGAAAAAGTGTCACCACAGGCAAACGTTTTTTAATCTCTTTATAAAAATGAAAATGTATAGACTAGAAGATGCCTGCTCTCTCTTCTTTTGCTCTTAATTTCTCCAGAAGGACGTCCCCCTTCCCTTACCCCCATAATTCGCCTCTGAATATAGCACGCACAGTTGAATTCATAATTTTCATCTTGACAAATAAGGATATCTCATTCATCTGTGAATAGGCAAATATTTTAAACAGTACCATTGTGAGTCGGACAGGGTCCACAATAAATAGAGTTTTACTTGAAAAAAAAACGTCTAATGTCTCTTTAAGGCTGATCATTTCCGGAGTAATGATGCAATAATAAAAAGTTCATATTTTTAAGGCAGTTGTTGCAAGTGATGGTTCCCCTTGTGCGACAGTCGGATCTCAGCTCTTAGAGGAGGGAGGGACAGCTGTTGATGCAGCTGTTGCAGCGCTGTTGTGCAATGGTGTTTACAGCAGCCAAAGTATGGGCATAGGTAGGCTATGCGAGTTTTTATTGTAAATCGGGGAAAAATCAATTTTTCGTAAAATATGACAAAAAAATCTTTTATCGTCTTTTTTTAAAACCTGAAAAGTGCCATATTTTCCTTTTCTCTTACAAACTTTTTTAACGAAAAAAATTACATATTTAGCAACAGACTGATCTTCTTAACTGTCCAGCATGCAGTGAACTAATAATATACATATTTATACATATATAATTTTGAAATGTTGTTAGATTTTAATAAAATTGTATTTTAAAATATGTTGAAAATGCAAAAATTCAAAATGAACTGCAGCTAATTTTGATATTAAATACCATGGAGCATAAATTAACTATGATCCATATCTCTCACAGCTATCTATCTCACTATAAATCATATTTATTGTAAGGTAATACAATCTCCTATTTATCTCACTATATATCATATTTATTGTAAGATAATACAATCTCCTATCTATCTCACTATATATCATATTTATTGTAAGATAATACAATCTCCTATCTATCTCACTATATAT
>NW_019396137.1:0-78331 GCF_000591075.1 Eurytemora carolleeae | reverse complement strand
AGGAAGAGGGGGGGGGGTAGGGGGATTATATATTTTCAACAGGGAGGGAGTGAAGGGGTCCGGTAGGGTGAGTGGTTTCAGGAGGAAGAGGGGGGGTAGGGGGATTATATATTTTCAACAGGGAGGGAGTGAAGGGGTCCGGTAGGGTGAGGGGTTTCATATCAAATTCAACAAAATAGGATTAATGACAAGGTTAAATTCATGCGACATCCCTGGTACGACTTTGTGACTTTGTAGCTTCTTTAGTCATGACTTTAATTAGGCAAAGTACACTTTACATTATACTGAATTGAATAGAATTCAAAACATCTTGTTCTTCTCATTTTAGTCAATTTAAAGGGAGTGTTCGCAAAAATGAAAAGGGGTATAGGCTTAATGCGATAAAAAAGCGCTTTTGATCGCTACTAATCTTACTTCTATCTGTTGCGTCTATAAGGAAAAAATTGTTAAAGACGTCTCATACCGAATAACTTAGCGTCCATACAAATTGAGAAAATTACAACATACGACTTACCGTAAAAAAAATCAATTTAATTTCAAACAAATCATTCAGATACTACAACCTATAGTCATCGATTATCTTTCGCCACATTTGTATATAGTTTATACTTTATAATATTTTTAAACTAATTTGTTTTGAATTTGATTTTTTCTCTTGTCGCTTGCGCAACTATCTAAGAATGTCGCGCACCACTCACATTTTTCGAAATCCGTTAAAAACGTCTTTTAAGAAAATAAAAGATAAAAAAATTAATTTAAAAATATTATCAAATATAAACTATATACAAATGTAGCGAAAGATAATCGATGACTATAGGTTGTAATGTCTGAATGATTTGTTTGGAATTAAATTGATTTGTTTACGATCCGAGTTGAATGTTGCATCTTTCTGAATTTATATGGACACTTCGTTCTTCAGTATTAGTCGTTTTTAACAATTTTCTCCTTATTGACGCAACAGATAGAAGTATTATTATTAGCAATCAAAGCGCTTATTTTTCGCCGCACGCCTATATCCCCTTTCATTTTTCGCAAACACTCCCTTTAATAAGATGGAAAAGATAAGAGATTTCAAGAAAAATATTTAATTTGGCTTAAAATAGGAATTTCTACGGAGTGCCCAGTGGTTATTTTTCTCATCTCATTTTATTTCTGAAATTTGGTAAATCATGTAAATGCTACACACAAGTTCAAATTCTAGGTTGAACAATTTAAAAATGTTTAAATATTTTTAAAGCTACGCAAATGGGTAAAAAATCATTGGGACGTTTTCAAAAAGTATTTTGAATATCGTTTTGAGATGAATTGATAAACATTAAAAACAATAATATTTGATGCCATGGCCGGTAGAATTTTATGATTTGACGAGAAAAAAGTGTCCGAATTGTTTTTGATCCAGGACTATAACTTATTTTAGAGACTCTTTTCTTTGGGACCAAAGGAATTGAGTCTTTGCCACAAACATAAGTTTTCGTATCCCTATATCCCTGAAACCTGATAATATAGACCTTTGATATTTCAAACTTTGAATTTTTAATCTAACAAGGTTCATAGTTTGAAATATCTAATATAGGGATTTGAAAATCAGAGTTTGTGACAAAGACTCCATTCCTTTATTAAATAGCAAGAAATAGAGGCAAACATATCCGCTTATTCAATACTGATTTCAGGATTCATCTCTAATTGTATTAATTAGATAGATGGATAATAGATAGTAGAAATTTCTATTGATTCTATAAAAAGGCAACAAGCACGTGACATAAAATAATTGTTCTTTTCGCGCAGGTTTACGTTTAAGAGAAATGGCACAAAATTTAGTTTACGTAGTTCGACTGCTACTTGATAAATTTGGTCAAACTACATAACATAATTAAAAAGAAATTGATTAAGATTTTAAATAAAACAATGGGAGGGGGGGGGGGTACATAAATTTTGTATAAAGATTTATCTAACCTTAAAACAAGCCAACAAAAATGAGTGTGAGAAAGGGAAGGTTAATTAATATAAATAGTACGGCCGGGGAATGATATCAAAAGTTTATAGATTATATTAAAAAGGTCAGAATATATAACATAAAATACAAATTTAAAAATTGTAGATCGAGAAGAATTTAGGTGAGAATGAAGGGGGGGGGGATTATGAGGGATTGTAGATTTCCCCCTGGCTCCCTTCTATCATGTTGCTAATCCTTCACGCCTAATATTTTCATACCTGGAGCGCATCAACACTTTCCCTTTCTTTCTTACATACCCCCCCCCCTCCCTCTTACCTCCGTTTTCCTCATAATAATTTATATCCATTCTCCACCAGTATCCCTCTCTTCCACTTTTCTACATCCCTCCAACCTTTTCTATTGAATCATTTTCTCCATTTATCCCTGCACCTTCATGTCCATCCTTCCCTTTTCCTCTTCCCTTATCATCATTCTGCACATTCTATTCCATCTCTTCTCCTTCTCTTTCCCCTGCACTTAGTCCGTTATCCTCTTATCCCCCTCCTATTTATATTAAATTTTCTTTTCCCACTCAATAAACTAATCAAATCTTTAACATTTCATCTCTTCTCCAATTTCCACTTCTTTTCAGTTATTAGTCCTATCTTTTTTCTTCATTCCACTTCTATATACTCTTTTCTTAAATTTTTCTTCTGCTCCGTCCGTTTTTAACAATTTTCTCCCCTCTCTTTCGATTCCCCTCCACATTCCTTTCCTTCAACTTATACAAATATATTGTTTTCCCTTCATCCATTCCCCCCCCCTCTCCATTTCCTATTGTTGCGTATTCTCCCGAGTGTGTTTATTGGATATTAAATTAAGGATACAAAAGATAGATTCAAACAGAATCTGTTGCAGGCAGGAAAACATCAATATTAATATCCGTTCATTCTTGAGCAGGCAGAGATACAGGAATTTAATCACAATTTAATGAGTTTTATGTCCTTTATTTTCTGCTTAATAAAGCTTTTTTCTCTTATATACATATATTTATACGGACCGTACATGTACTTCTGTTCGCTATAAATGGCCAAACGACTTAAAAATATTGGCTAAAAATTGATTGGAATTCCATGCTGACCCCAAGGGGTGACATAGGCAAATTTTTTTCGAAATCTTTGAAATTTTCTCGGGCAATGCCGGGCATTTTAGCTAAAACCATAAAAAATATAAACTTGGGCAACGTCGGGTGCTCCAGATAGTATTTAAAATAAATTTGCGTAGATAAAGAGTAAATTATATGATAGAAAAAATTCTTTAATCTCTATTCTCTAATTGTCCATAAAAATTGCGTTTTATAGATTTTTCTCATAACTACTCATCATCATAAACCCCTCGAATATCTAATAAAACTAGAAATTTTGAAAACTATTTTCAAATTTCAATAAAATATTTAATATTCATAAGTGGAATTTCCATTGTTAGCATTTTATCTAAAACTGGAGAACATTTCTGGCTTTAAAACTGATTAATATCTGGTGAATGTTAATAAAAACATAATTAATAAACAAATAAAAACTGTAATTTAAATGTAGAAAATGGTATAAACACAAGTTTAAATAAAAATCTGTGTCTATTTTTATTTCCATCCCCCGCAAAGGATTTGATTTTAGTAACGACCTAAAACTGTGCCGACCTAAACTCCAGATTAACTACTTTATTGCTGTACAGCTCCAGAAAATTACTAACGTAAAAATAAAAATAAATCCGTAGTCGTCTCTGAATTCTTATTAATTGTTGGCAACCCTGTACCTCTCTAAAGTCTTATCTCTTGGTAGCCAGGTATTTCAAAACTCTGCTTTAGAACTCTGCAAACATTATTTTGGCAAAGGATCTCTTTTGATTGAACAGAAAGCTTTCTCATCCAATCTTAATTCTAAAGTTTTCCTAAATTAACGTTTGTAATCATTAAAATGAAGTAAATCGGTTATTTAACGAGCTTTGATCAGAAAAAATAAGTTTTGAAACCATACATAACAAAAAACAAGTTTTTATTTCTTACTCTTAGGCGTCAAATGAAAGTTACAAGGTGGCAAAGTCATAACAGTAATTCTGCATAATCACCTTAACTCAGTTTACAATTACATAGAATTCTTAAATTTTAAATATTCAATTATTAGTTTTGATTATTAAAGACTCCTTAAATACCAAAATAAAGAGAAACAATTTTAGGAGTTTTTGAAATTTGCGATTAACCTTCTTAACCCACTAGCGGCTGAAGAATTTTTTTTTATATTTTTCTTTGAAAATTTGATTAAGAATACTTATTATTGGTTAGATCAAGGAAAAAAAGTAAAAAATGCAAAAAAAAAATTTTAAAAGGTGTTTTTTTAGGGATTTTAAGAGTGGCCTTATAAGTCACCACAGTTGCTGCAGGGCGGGTTTACAGAATTTTTCCTAAATTTATGAGAAAGGCAAAATTAATTAACTAAAATGTTATATAAATGGCCATAGGAACTATTATTTACCCAACAATACGTTTACTCTTTATTTTCAAACATTACTAAAAAACAATAANACCTCAACTTTACACGGTTAAATAATTTGGAAGATGAGTAGGTAGAACCGTTTAACTGTACACATGTGTGTCCCATATTGTTTACTGTATCATAAAATGACTCCCGCGGAGATAAACTCAAAATTGAGGAAAATAGATGAGTTTTATGTAAAATAATTTATAGGGGACGTATAAGTCACCGCAGCCGCTAGTGGGTTAATGACATTTTAAATTTTATAGATAAAATTGAGACATTTTTTTGATTAAACGAAATTAAGATTTAAATCTTGAAACATAACAACTACGGTAACGGAATGTGTAAAATTTTCTGTAAGATTTGACTTCACTGTTAGGACGAGTTAGGATTGCTAGAAAGCAGTTTTGTCAAAATAAAAATCAAGATGTTAAACTTAGGACTGTATGTTCCTAGCCACACCAGGAAAGACCATGCATGTGAAATTTGTGTTTGCTATAAACAGACGTTTATTTATAAAAAAAAACAGTTTTCGAGAACATAGATCCAGACTACCATGACATTTTTAGGACGGGATCCACTTTAAAGTGTCGCAACGCCTTTGCCATTGATTTTACCTAACTATCTCTTTGTAAACCTAGGGTGCATATTATATTATATTATATAAAGCAATTGTTTTTATGTTTAGATTTTAAGAAGTAGTTGGCAAAATTCTCAACAAACTTCCAACCTTTTGATCACTGTGCAAGCAGTTCTATTTATATGTCGAATATATAATCAAATCCGAATTCAGCCAATCCTCCTTTAATATTTTCGCGAACACTCCCTTTAAATGAAATACTCACATTGGTTTATATTTTGTTGTCTAGGAGGTGGGTTTTTAATGACAATATATGATGCTGAGAGTGGGGAAGTTGTGTCTCTAAACTCTAGGTTAGAATTTACAAAGTTTTGATTAGTTTGTTTCCAAACATAATTATAACTCTCTTCAAAATCTTGAAAACAAATATTTGTCAGACCAACACCCTCCAGAAAGGGGATGACATCATAAATTCAAGTGAAACATTAAAATTTTATCTGTTCCTTTGTTATTTAAGTAATTTTGATTCTGTTCCTTTGTTATTTTAGTAATTTTGCATCTGTTCCTTTGTTATTTAAGTAATTTTGCATCTGTTCCTTTGTTATTTAAATAATTTTGCTTCTCTTCTTTTGTTAATTAAGTTATTTTGCTTCTGTTCCTTTGTTAATTAAGTAATTTTGCTTCCTGTTCCTTTGTTAATTAAGTAATTTTGCTTCTGTTCCTTTGTTAATTAAGTTATTTTGCTTCTGTTTCTTTGCTAGTTAAGTAATTTTGCTTCTCTTCTTTTGTTAATTAAGTTATTTTGCTTCTGTTCCTTTGTTAATTAAGTAATTTTGCTTCCTGTTCCTTTGTTAATTAAGTAATTTTGCTTCTGTTCCTTTGTTAATTAAGTTATTTTGCTTCTGTTTCTTTGCTAGTTAAGTAATTTTGCTTCTCTTCCTTTGTTAATTAAGTTATTTTGCTTCTGTTCCTTTGTTAATTAAGTAATTTTGATTCAGTTCCTTTGTTAATTAAGTAATTTTGCCTCTGTTCCTTTGTTAATTAAGTAATTTTGATTCAGTTCCTTTGTTAATTAAGTAATTTTGCCTCTGTTCCTTTGTTAATTAAGTAATTTTGCTTCCGTTCCTTTGAGGGTCACTTGAAATAATGGTTACAGTCCCTTGAAGCTACATAAAGTTCCACAATAATTTCATTTAGAAGAGCTGGAAGATTACTTGTAGTTTTTATCAATAATAGATTATTAAATAATTAGTGCAAAATATATTTCAAAACAAAATCTGTAAACGAAATACATTGTTGCTCCGTGTTAAAACTGTTTTGAAAAATATAAATTATATTTTCCATATTTGTAGAGAATCAGCCCCAGCCTTTAGTTCGAAGGATATGTTTGGTTCTAACAGCACACTTGCATTAAAGGTTGGAACCATAGATTAATGAAATTACAAAGACAGCAAAAAGACATAAATGCGTCATAGGATATGTAAGTGTTCATCTGGAAATAAGCAATTGAGTTTTTGCCACAAACTCAAATCGTCCAACCCCTATATCTTTGCAACCTGATGGTGTATACGTTTGCAATTGTTAACTTAGATAATTTGAGATAACAGAATTCATAGTTTATAATGTCCTAGGTCTATACGGCATTGATTTTTAAAGATATTGGGATTGTAGAGTTTGTAGCAAAGACTTAATTTCTTTTGATATGTTTGTACGTGTAGGTATGACTACATTAGAACAAGAAGAGGGTTTTATTCTCAAATGCAATTTTAAACAAACAAAACAGGCTTTTGTTTATCTTTACAGTACGAATTGTTTACATGTTTTACGCAAAAGCATGACATCCCATGACGCAATGTCTATTTTTGCTGTATTATCTATTAAATGGTTGGTTGGTTGGAATACAACACAAATTGTTGATATATTTAAAGCTCAGATTTCAGTCAAGTGTTAAAAGACAAGATTCGTTTTGGGACAGATTTGATAGAAATAAAATAATAAAAAATCTGATTCTTATTTTCATCAAAATTTTTTTATTTAAACAAAAGAGTTTATTTTCAAAATATTGAAAAGTTTAATCTTACAATGTTATCAAAATACAAGGGTTACTTATAAAAGGATGCCACTTTTGATGTTTGACAACATTTTAGTTTTAGGGTGTCATGAGCATCTTAATTAAATTCCAATTTAAATTCACGTTGAAGTACCACACAACACAACTAACGATGGGCAATACAGAAACTTTTAATATCTTTATACTTTTAAAAGGTTTTACGGCAATTTGAGAAGAGCCGAAACGATTTCAAATTCTTTTCTGTAGAAGTTTGTTTTTATCAACCATGCAAATTTGATATCCTAGGTAAAAACATAAGGCAAAACGAACCTAAACTATCGCTTAAAACCCAAAGACGATTGTTTTAAAACGATTATAGTTTTTGCCTTATATTTTGTTCTAGGGTAACAAATTTGCATGTTTGATATAAGCAAACTTCTACAGAATAAAGTTTTAAAATGTTGGAACCTTCTCATATAGAGATCCTCTTTTCCTTAAGTATAAGATTCTAAAGATTAATGATCTGGTAGAATTTAACCAAGCTATATTTATTTATAAATATACACATAAACTTCTTCCTGCATCTTTTGAAAACATTTTTTAAAAGCTTGGAAACTTTGGAGGATCTCTTTACTATCAACTTGAAATTTTCAAAATGTGCTCATTACAGTATTTACCATCAAGCTCTCTTCTTATGATTTGGAATAACCTGCCTCTTGACTTGAAAAGAAGCAACTCTCTAAGTATATTTAAAAATAGACTACTTCTCTTTTTGAAAATTACATTACAATGTGTTACAAACCGAATTGCTATTCATGTAAAACTAATTAGATATGTTTTAATATGCTTAGATATTTGTTGTGTACATGTCAGAAAATAACTTTAAACTCTAGTTATTCTAATAAGTGTATAAACTATTTTGCATAAGATAAATTTGCACCCTGATCTCTGATAGTTATCCTTAAATCTATTTAATTGAAATGTTTTGTTATCATCATTAAAATTAGGTGGAAAAAATAATCAAACAGCTTATAATTGCTTTATACTTGTACTGTTAATAATCATCAATTTGTAATTGTAAACTCGTTCTTCACACAGATACATGTATTTTAGCAATAAACTTTATCTTATCTTATCTTATCTTGTCGTAAAACCTTTAAAAGTCGATCTAAAAACGTTAAAAGAAAAACGTTAAAAGTTTCTGTAAAACGAATCTGGCTGTTGCCCATCCCTACACACAAAGTTTTAAATAATCCGTCTTTTGGTAATTTGTTTGCAATTTTTGCAGTTTGCATGATGTTATCATTATTGATTATAAAAATGAGAAAACACGAATTTTGACAATATCAGGAGAGAAAATTATTAAAAAGATCTTGGGAGGTTGAAACTTTAAAAAGTTTTGTTGATGGATTTTAAACAAATGTTTATATTTAGGATTTATGGTTTTAAAGTTCTCAACTCAGGACAAATTATTTTGTTTCAGGGTCCGCTTGCAGTGGCAGTTCCTGGGGAAATAGATGGATATTATCAGGTAGTATTACAGCCATAGATTAATCTAAACAACGGATGGGACACTGGATTTCGTCTTTTAAAGATTTATGTGTGTTTCGTTCATAATAACCATGATGCAGAAGCCCAAAGGAGTTACGCGTAGAAATCGACGAAATCATTCACATTACAGATAAATGTATCGAAAGTACCATTGTAAATCGGGCATTGCCATCTTGCATGGAGGATTCCTTGAAATTATGCGTACAGTGAACAGTCCCCATTGTCTTTCTATTTACGCAGTACGCTTCTAACAATGCACGTTGGAAACTCTATTGATCAACAAATCTATTTTTAAGTTAACTTAAACGTAATTTAGAGTCTTTAAAAATTAAATAGAATTACTAAGCTGTGAAACCGGTCTACAACTACGAAAACATGTGACCTCCTTATGTACAGTGAAAAACAAACTACTGTGAAAAAGGAAGACGACATTTTAGCAGTCTTGTGCTTGATGTGGATAAAGAGCAACTTGAATGTCAACCTATAAATTAAGATGGATCTAATTGCTGCGTCTAATATTTACTGGATTATTCAAAATTAAAACCTGAGTCTAACAGTCGTCTTCGAGGTCTTTTTATTCTTTAATGTTGATATTTTTTATCAATATCATTTCCTCTGCATGAACATGACGGTGGGAGGTGGTTGCATTTTTAATCCTGTTTTGTCTAACCAGTTTCAACAACTTTAGCTAACAAACATAAACATATATCAGGCTATATAGAAACAATATTTTTACAAAACTATTAATTCTGTTTTGTTTAACCTGTTTCGACAAAGCTAGCAAAAAAAACACAACAAATATATGTTTATCAGGCTCGAGAAAGATATGGAAATAAATCGATTAGCTGGAGAAGAATATTGCAACCAACTATAGGAAACCGTACATTTATTAATTTCTTACGATTACAGTTCGATTTCCGCGGAAAAAGACTTTTTGTAATATTTAAAAATAAGAAATTGATTTTCTTATCCCCATATCTTTGAAACCTGATGGCGTAAACCCTTTATATTTTTTGATCTTCATTCCTTTTTCTTTAGAATAAAAAGTATAAAAAATTTAAAATTTTTATGTTCGGAATTCAATAGGCCTTAAGTTTCTAACTCACATAAAATTTCAATTTAGCTGAACTTAAGAACAAATTCTAACACGCATCACTATAGTTTCAGAAGGAGTAAATATTTCCATTTACTGTTAGCGCCGATTAAAGGATTCATAACTCTAATTGGATAATGAGATATTACCGCTATACTATTTCTATTGGTTCAGAATAGACAAGAAACACATGACTGAACCCTGATTGGATCAGGCGCTAATGGACTTGGCATACGAGTGTGATAGCATTAAAGCCTTCATAAGCCTGCTGCTTTCTCAAAGTCAATATTTACAAAAGCCGCTGGTTGCAGATTGTTAGAATTCAGTAAAATATGTTTTAATGCGAAAACCTAGTGTGTAAACATGAATGTACGGATTAAAGATATGTGCAGAAACGGAATTCCAGTATCATGGAGTATGGCAAATACTATCAGGAACAAAATAATGAAAAAGATAAAGCATGCTTTATACATTTTGCGAAAAACAACTTTATCTAAAAATTATCTAAGAAGTCTTTAGTAAATGTATTATCTAATTTAAATTGATGAAATTAGCAAAGCTAATCGATTTAGATATAAGAATATTATGGAGATGGAACAGCACAGTTAGATGTACTATTATTATTACTATCAACTTTTAATATACAGGGTTACCCACAAAGGATGAGAAATTAATGACGACTCGGAACTTTTAATTTTCTGCTTAAAACCCTTAACAATGATTTCTCTGAACTTGAACTACTTTGTAAACGGAAATAATAATGGAAAGAAGCAATTATCTGTTTTGATTGGAAAGTTTTAATTTTTAATTGATCATTAATTTGTTTGCTAGTGATTTTGATTTTACAGACCCGACATTACGCAGTACATTTACAAATCCATCCACAGGAGTACCGTACAAGGAAGGGGATATGTACAAGAGAGAAGCACTTGCTAATACATTAGGTGTGTTTTATGAATTTTAAATATTAAAATTTCGAAATTCATATTGCTTTATGCCAGTCTTAAAAAAAAGATTTCTAATCTATTTTTCTAACTTGAAAAGTACAATTTGATCCATTGTTTCTGTAGCAAAAATCTGCAAATCACTTCCATGGAGAAACCACAATTGAATTTTCAAAGAGACAAACATGGATTTCTCATTCATTTTTGAACTGAGAAAGAGTGGCATGTTCCATTTAAAACGGTATATTTTAAACCTTTGCCTGATCAATAATTAAGTAACTGATATTCTTATTTTTAGACCTGTTAATTGAGATGAGAAGTTTAGCTATAAGAATAAGAATATCTATAATAAGGGGGGGGGGGGTTTAGGAATTAATATTATGATGATCTTAGTATCAAACAGATAAAAACAGAATTAATTTTCTGTCATTTTCATAAAACATGAAAACAATAAACAAATAAAAACCTGTTATTTCAGATAGATTAGCTGCTGCTGGTTCAGGGATTAGAGATGAATTCTATCAAGGGGAAGTTGGACGACTCCTAGTTCAAGATCTACAAAAATTGGGTTTGTAGAGCTGAGAACTTTAGCAAAAAAAATATAACGCGTTTTCCTCGTTTAAAAGTTTCAAGATTAGACATTTACAAAAGTACAAAGTTTAATATATAAGCGGAAGTAGGAAACTTAAAGATAAAATCCTCCATTTTTGTAGTTTGAAAGGGAAACTCGAACCATTCAAAACATCTGAGGCCGAATTTAAAGAATTTAAACCGCGTCGCTGATCCGCCAAAAACCGGTTCCAATTGAGCGCTTGCTTAAATATAGAAACATTGAATACAATTTTACGTGTAACCAATAATGTTTGAGTCGCGTCTCAAATTCTTTTAATGCGGCCTTGGATAGCTTTTTTATTTCAAATGTTTGTTTATAGAGAGTTTAAAAAAAACTCAATTAAAACTTAACTTGTTCCCCTATATCTTTCAAACTTCTCACATATTAAAGCGGAAATGCTTTTCGCTCAAGAAATATGTTGTAGTGTAAATGTTTAAATTTAGCAGAATAGGTTCTGATAATTTGTCAATGATAATTTTTATATTCAGTAACATGAACCACATTTTTCCATTATTCCTTATTTGATAAAAAAAGCAAGAATTGTCAACTCAATTTTCCATTTAGTATTATTAAGAAAAACTTAATATTTACCTTAGATTAACTAAAATTGGATTATCTATGAAAATTTAAAAAACTACACCAAGAACAAATTAGGAAATTTCGTGACCATGATTTTCTTATTTATCTGTTAACGATAAATAATTGAATACTAATACATTCTATTTTATCTTAACTAAACTAAAACTTTGACTTTAACCTTAAAGAGTATTGCTTAACAAGTATTTAATTTCAAATACTAATTTTTAATTGAAAACATACATAGCACTAATTTACATACATAGATACTAGACTGCTAAACATTTTTTTTCGATTGGGTCGACTTCAAAGTGTTACAACGCCAGGCCTTTGTTTTTAACTCACTATTTTCATCATAAATTGTTTAAGCCCCAATTGTGTACATTTCAAGCCCAACACTCCTGTTTTTAACTTTAGTTTTTGAGAAGTTATGGGCAACTTCTGAATCACTGTTCAGTATGCATTAGAGCGAAACAACTGTTTGGAATTATTCGCTGAAATATTCACAAAAAATGTATACTAATGTAAAATTAACAGGCCATAAATTTAATCAAGATCGACTTGCGTCTAATTCTTTTATTTATCAATTAATCAAGGAAAGCTGCATGAAAGATACACCAGTAACACTCATATCTTCATTTACTAAAGAGTGTAATGCAAACTCGATGAGAAGTATTAATTAATTGTTATTAATCCTCCCAATAGATACAGTACACATTTTTTTGTACAGCGCGTCCCGTAAAACTATGTAATAGAAAGACGACATTTAAGCAATTTTATATTTATTTCATGTTGTTATAAAGCAATCAATTAAACAAGCACTTTAAAAATCATCTTATTACAATGGGCCTGTGTAAACTGTACAATTACATTGTTTCATGTTCATTAGACTATTTTAAATCATAATATAAACAGTTGTCTTCTTATTGCAAAGTTTTATAGGACTCAATGTAAGCTAACTCGCTGAGTTCTAGACATCTCTGAAACTTAGTCATCAACATTTTAGGCAGCCTCGACTTTAAAGTGTCGCAGCGCCTTTGCCTTTAGTTTTTCCTCACCAACTCACTTATACTTTAGTGTAGCCCTAGACATGTACATTTTAAAAATGTAGCATTCTATTTAAAATTAAAAAAAGAGTAATTAAAAAAATGCTGGTCGATCTTGTTTAGGAGCGTGCACATCTTGGTTTACAGTGATTTTTATTGAATTATACACTGTACAGGTGGTAAGCTGACTATGGCTGATATGGCAGCGTATTCGTCTGTTTGGTCTCCTACTGTACAAACTGTACTGAAATCTGTAAACTTGACAGTACACAGTGCCCCACCCCCTGGCAGTGGAGCAGTACTGGGAGCAATCCTTAACATTATGGATCAATTCCCAGATCACCAGGTACAAGGGTCTAGGGAGAACTTAAATACTCTGTCTCATTTAAAAACCCGACATACATCGTTTCTTTAGCAAGGTTTTCGGTGATAATTGGTAGCTTTTTGAAATTCGTCGTTTCGATAGATTTTATAATTATAAAGCATCGTTAAAAAATGGGAAGTGGATCGGTAACGTTGTCGATCTTTTCTCAAAGATGAAGTTTCGTTTATTTTGAAAAACCCAAAACAAAAGAAAAAACGATAGTTTGTCAATGCTTTTATCTATCCATATGGAGTATATGTACATATTTTAGAGTAATGTCAATAAAAAAATATTCTATTTCTGCGATTTTCTTTTGTAAACTTTTTTTAAAGTTAAATATGTCTTCGTAACCAAATACGCAGTTTTCTGTTACTAAAATTGCTGAAATATACCCAGTCATCGATAAAAATTTGCGCTATTTTGCTGAGTGACGTTGCGTATGAAATGTCATTTACTCTAAATATTTAAAACTTTATGGTTTCCAAGCAGTAATAAAAGAGAAAACCTTGATTGATTTAAAATTCAATTTTTAATCTACGCTCTATTGAGCATTTTTATAACAAAACTATAAAAAGCCTCAAACGCATAAAATATGTAAAAAAATCTTCAAATTTTGATAATTTTTTTTAGTTTTCTCTTCCAGAAATATATACATCAATTATACTCATGGAATTAAAAATGAAACTGATGCAAAATAATTATTTATGCAAGAAAATAAAAAAGTTACTTTTTCTTATTTGATGCTCTTTGGACACAGTTGAAATTATTGTTTTCATAAAACTCTCGTTATTAAATATCTCCGAACTTTGACAACATTTTATTTATTTCTTGTTACAATTATCTTCTTACAAGGAATTGCATTGTATATTTATGATTACTTTAAATGTTAAAGAATTTTTTTAATATTTAAGAAGAGAAGATGATGCTTTTTTATAAAACGTTTAGATTATTCCTTTATGCAATTTTTCAACAATTATTTTCAGATATATCTTTGTTATACTTAAGTTTGATGGTTGTGAAATGTGGGGAGGTGGGGGGGGGGGTAAGGGAATGCAATTTGTTTAAGGGACTGTAAACGTAATTTCATGTGACCCTCCAGTTGTAAAAGTTGCATCCTTTTCCGAAACGAAGCCATTGAAGCCTTTTTTTGGAGCAAAACTGATTGATTTATCCATTTTTTCCATCTGAAAATTTGATATTTTTGGTTATGGATTATGTAGCAAAAAAAAGGAATGGAACTGAGAAATCTAAATCTTTTTTAAAATGCATTCACTCGTCATGTCCAGTCTGGACTTCCAAGTTTTGATCGACCCAACACGTTTTATGCAACAAAGCCTAACAAGGTAACAGTGCTCAAGGGCACCGTTGTGAATTGAACCTGTAACACTTTCAAAACAAATCAAATCATATATTTTTCTTTAGTAAACATTATAACAAAATAAACAATATATAAAGATAAAATAAAAATATAATTAAAATGATTGCAGCAGGGTGGTTCAGATAGTTTAAAGCTGTGTTGTCCTATTGAAATTTTGTTCTTTAAATTATAACGAATTAAAGATACACAAAAATACACATAATATCACAGTGGACTGGGGCCAATTTTAATACGAACGGGACCGACTCCTTGTACTGGCCTTAGTGAAGTGCGGCTTGTACTGAACCGACCTAATCGTATGTTGGCCAGGTTTCAAATTTAATACATCGGCCAGACTTTTTACAGTACCCGGACTTTAATTGGCCTATTTGACCATCCCACTAGCTTAGTTTAGAGTGTAATGGTGTGGTTTAAATAATTTAGAAAATTAAAAATTTCACAATTCACTGAATTTAAAAAGAAATATTTACTTTAAATAGAGGATCACTTAAGCAATATGGTGGACAGCCCCTTTCCCAGTTTATCTCTATTTGATTGATACCATGAAAATTAAATTATACCTTTGCTTAACTCCGCCCACGCTGCACTTTATTCAACATCGCCAAATACGGGTTCAGAGCCCTATACAAACAGATAAATATCGAGATCAACTAGATCTATCCTAATTTCAACAATTATACAATTATAAGGACACAAAAAGTGCAAAGTATTTCCTACAATCTTACGACCAGCGACAGGGTTTCCTTCCAAGGAAGTTCTTTTTTTTACATTCATGGCTCTCTTTGCAGCTCAAAACTTGATTTTTTTTCATTCGCAAAACATTAGAAAGTGAGAGAACTACATTCAAAATTCGGATTGTTAAGAGTTAAGTGTCCAAATTTAATGAATTTAAGCCGCGTCTCAAATCACCCAAAAACCGGTTTCAATTTAGCGCCGGCTTAAATCTTGAAAAACTAAATACAATTTTAAGTGGAACCAACCATATTTGAGCCAAGGATTAAATTTAAGCTGCGGCTCAAATTATTCAAATTCGGCTTTAGGTCGTCATGAAAAACTCTGGTTCATTTCATGATTCTGGCGGACATATAACCAGCTAGAGCAAGCTGTACGTACTAAATACAGTACAGTACAACTCTCGACTATTGCATATGCACTATAGTTTCAGTAGAAGTAAATATTTCCATTTACCGATAGCGCCGATAGAAGGATTCATATCTCTAATTGGTCGATAATGAGATAGATAGAAAGATCGATGTTACTGCCATATTATTTCTATTGGTTCAGAATAGACAACAAACACATGACTGAACCCTGATTGGATCAGGCGCTAATGGACTCGGCATACAGGAGTGTATGTGTAACTCCAAGTGATTAGATGGTTCTTGGTCGAACATTCATGAAACCCTAAATTCATGCTGTGAATTAACAAAATTCAAACCATGTAATGTTTCTTGAAATAACCCCCCCCCTCCCCCCCCCTCCAGCTCAGTTAACTAAATTAATCTCCCAGTGCTTCGCAAAAACTAACGATTAATTGCTACGGCAACACCCATCTTGGCATATTGGATATGATCCTCCTTATAAAGCACTAGGATTGTAGGATGGGATCTATCAAATACTTCTAAACCTTGAACCTTAGTTTGATAAAAGGAGTCAAATTATAACTTGTGTAAGAAGTAACAAGTATGAATGCAGGGTGTGCCACAAAATTTGCTTTAATTTCAGTTTGAAAAGATCAAAAGATCAAAAAATCAAAAGACCTTGTCCTGCAACTATGTTTGGCAAGTGGTTGCCTATAATGCTCGGATTTAAATAAATCCCAAAAATGCATTTAAAAAGTTTGACATGAGAAATTTGACTTTTTCACATTATAATTTTTTTTTAGGACGATGTTTTGTTCTATCATCGACTGACAGAAGCTTTCAAGTTTGCCTACGGTGTCAGAAGTTCACTTGGAGATCCCCAGGGATTTATCAGTTTTTTCATAACACATATTCTTCATTCTCTTTGCCAGAAACTCTAATCTTTGCAACCTGATGATGTTAGCGTTTGATATTTAAACCTTAGATTACTAGATCTAACAGAATTCATAGTTCAAAATATCTAAGGTCTACAACATTGGGTTGCAAAGATAAAGGATTTAGAAAACAATTATGCGCGAATAAAATCAATTCCTTAACTTTTCCAAATTTTCTCATCTGAGCCGTCAATAAATGAATATCAAAATTTCAAACCTTGCCTTTTATTATAAGCGAAAGAAGACAAAATTAACAATTTTTTTTACAAAAAAATACAAAATTCAAGATTGAGTTTGTTCAATATCGAGACAAGATTTTAAAATTGTTTTTGAAAACTTTTTTGGATCAAAATAAAAGTATAAACTTTTAATTATTAATGCTTATTACCACAAGTTTATCTTAAAGATTATAAAAGATAAATGTTAAAAATTACTTTGTTTTTGAAAATGCCGAATCTAAAACAGCTGACAGAACAATTATCGAAAAAAAGCATTTATCTCGTTTGACAGGTTTATAAAGAACTAAATTTTTAAAATATTTTGATAAAAATGTTGAATCAGGATAATGAGATTACAGACCTTGTCAACTCTTTAGGGAAATCCAAACAAACTTTTCATATTTTCAACATTTCAATTTAATAACAATTGCAAAATCTAAATATAAAATGAATACAGCTGCACGCTGCACGCTGCACTCTGCACTCTGCAACAAATTTATAAGAATTGCATCAAACCATTAAACTCAAGAAAAGGGATAGATAGTGATTAAAGAGGATGGGAGGGGGAGTTGAACCTAATTATTTAATGAATTTGTATCGGTAAACGTAAATATGCAATTTTCTGAACGAAAACATTAGATAAAAAAAAACGTTTAATCTATTCCAGATAAAAAAACGTTTAATCTATTCCAGATAAAAAAGACGTTTAATCTATTCCAGATAAAAAAAACGTTTAATCTATTCCAGATAAAAAAAAACGTTTAATCTATTCCAGATAAAAAAAATCATTCTCGGAACTATCTTAACATGAAAATTCTATCTAGAATTTCGAACGGTGATTTTCTATTCCCGATAATTTTGCAAATCAATGTCGCAGATCGTCGATATTTCAAAATGAGAATATTCTGTTAGATCAAAAAGTGTAAGTTTGAAATATCAATGGTTTACTCTTTCAGGTTGCAAAGATATAGGGATTAGAAAATTGTGTTTGTGACAAACACTCAGTTTCTGTACGAAAATATTTCCGATTTTACTGGAGCAAATATCCCAGGGGAAACTATGATGCAAATGCATTCGTCTTGGTTTCCAAACATTTTCTCTTTAGCAAGATGTGACATTTTTGTATCTTAGATCAAATAACAAATATAAGGGGTTGCAATTGCTAAACCGGACATTTAAAATGGAAATTTTAATCTTTATAATCATATATTTAACTTCTATGCAATTTATAGGTTTATGATTTGATTATTATGGACAACTAAAGCTAGAAGTTTAAGTTTGTTTGACATTGATTGAAACTGAAAACTCTTATAAATTAAGTTTTTATTATTTATAAATTTTTTACTTAAAAGTTTGTTGGATTTTAGTGAATAATATAACAAGTGAAGCGTGGGCAAGGGAATATTCTTAAAACATTTTTATTTTTAGATTTTTTTTTGAGAATTTAAAATAAATCTTTTGTATTTGTTGAAATATTTAATTCTCATCTCTTTTTTAAAAAAGTTTTTGACAAAGAACAAAACAAAAAGATATCTTGATAAGATATAAAATGAAGATAAATAAAAATCAATAGTTAATTAATCAGAGTCCGAATTTTGAATTTGAGCCGCGTCTTAAATCCGCCAAAAACCGGTTTCAATTGAGCGCCGGCTTAAATCTGGAAACATTGAATACAATTTTAAGTGAAACCTACCATATTTGAGCCGCGGCTTAAATTTAAGCCGCCGCTCAAATTCTTTAAATTCGGCCTCTGATTATTTTTGAAAGAATATTTCTCTTTACAGATCTGTTTATCGCAAGATCAATGATAGGCAAACCTATAATGATTTAGAATACTATGGGGCTGAGTTCTCTATGGTTCCAGATAAAGGTAAAACTATTTTTTTTAAATTATTTAATACGAATTTTCATCCTGATACATGATGCAATGAATCGCGAGATGTCGTTGAGCTACGTTTAGCCGCATATCTTTTAAGTTGATATTTGAATCGGCGATTCAAGGTTTGAGCCGATGCAAGCATAGTTTAGTAACCTCTCTCCGCTTAAAAAATGTGTCTTATAAAACTATGCGTGAAAGTGTTGAAAAAAATGAATATTTGAGAAAAATATGAATAAGAAATTTATTGAAATGATAACAATAATATTTTTCAAAAATATGTTTAACGACTAAAGATGAATCTGAAATAAAATGTTTTTATGTAAAAATATTTAATGGATCGAGAAAATGGTTACTCACACAAAAATCTAATTTTCTTATATTTGCAATTTTTTTCAAACTTTAATCTAGTAGATACAATTTATATTAAAAAAATCTAATTTTATTATTTTTGAAACTTATTTCAAACTTTAATCTGGTAGATACAATTTATGTTTAAAACAATCAAAAATCTACGACGTCTAAAGATATTCGAAAAGAAATAGAGTTTGAGATCATTAATCACTAATCAGATCGAACAATCTTAATTAAAAAAAAAATTATTTAATTATTTTTTTTTCATATTTTTAAAAAATTTAATTTATCATTTACTATACAGTATTTATGTGTGTAGTCTTACAAATATTTATAAATTTCTGTTATTCTTTTATCGAATTCATATCTATATAAAATGTTTTTTTTTCTTGAATCAGGAACAGCCCATCTAACCGTTCTGGCCGAAAACGGTGATGCAGTGTCTGTTACGAGTACTGTAAATACGGTAATATATATGTATGGTATATAGAAAATCCTAATTTGTGGCGAATGTTCAGTTAATTTGGTAATTTTTTAAATTAACTCTTTTTCGGCAATAACAGTCTATTTCAAAGATTGCAATGTTTAAACTGTGTTGTAGGATAAACAAAGTTCGTTTAGAAGATAAAAAAAATTGAGCCTTTATTACAAACTCCAATTTTCTAATGCCTATATATTTGCAAACTGATGGTGATACACCTTTGCTATTTCAAACTTAGATTATTTAACAGAATTAATAGTTTGAAATATCTATGGTCTACTACATTGGGTTGGAAAGATATAGAGATTAGAAAATCAGAGTTTGTGGCAAAGTCTCAATTCTTTTATCAATTTATAGAATTTATAAATTTAGAATTTATAAAGCAATTTATAAAATTTATAAATTTAGAATTTATAAAGCAATTTATAAAATTTATAAATTTTAAATTTATAAAGAAACTCAACTTAACTGAGAACACTCTAATTTTCAAGTCTTTGCAACCAAAGCACAAAAATTGTAGACCTAAGATATTTCCTACTGTGCGTGCCAAAGTTTAAACTATTAAAGGTTTTGTACCAACAGATTGAAAAGATATGATGCGAACAAAATTTAGAGAAATAATTTCTTTTAAAGAATTTTGGTTGTGAACTGATGTCTCCCTCTACTGGAATAATTTACAACAACGAGATGAATGATTTCTCTTTTCCTTTCTTCTCTAATGATTTCAACCTACCCCCCTCACCTAGGGATGTATATCTTATTTATATTCATGATGTTTAAATGCAAAGTCTCCCAAAAAATTAGGCCCGATCTGATTAGTTTCCATGTAGGATATCGAGATCGATTGTGTTTTAAAGTAACAACCTAATTGTTTCTTTATTCATAGAGGCTCTCTTTTTAAACAAAAACTTAAATAATTTTCATAAAACTTGAAAATTGCAAAAATGCTTTTTTAAAATTTCTTTTATTCATGTCAAGAAAATCTTCAAAGAGAAAAGGTTGAAAAAAGAAAATTTATTTTAAATTTTAAATTTTACCCAAATTCGTTTTTCCTTCACTTCTCTGCTAAAAACCATAAAACTTCAAATACAATAAAAATACATTATTCAAATATAACTAGTAACTATGTGAAGCCTGGCAAACGACCCCAGTCTTCTATGTGTCCTGCAATCATACTAGACAATCAGGGGAAGGTAAAAACTATCCTTTGAAAAAAAATTCTGGAAAATTCTGGGAAATTCAGAGAAAATTAGTTCAACATGGGATTTCAGGTGTTCAGTTGAACTCATAACTTAAACTTACGATTTTTAAATCAGAAGCCGCAATACTTCTGCTCTCGACTACTAAAATATTGCAAAATCAAGTGTTAGATATGTATTTTTAGGAACTAAGTACTTAATCACTTGAAATTAGAAATGTCTGTTTTGGATGCCGTGTTCAGTTAGCCTTTTAAACGGACTGTAAACAAAATTTCAACCCTCCATGCAAAGACGACAAAGCCTGATCTACAAGCTTACCCTTTAAAGCTTTGTATGATCAAGTTTGAATTAGATATTAATGTTTGTTATTTTTCAAACCTGATTATTTAAAATTGTGGGTTCTCTACAAAAGTGACTTGCACATTTCTACTGCAGTACAACATATGCAGTCATTGTCAGAAAATTGTCAAAGAAACGAGTATTGCCATTTTTTCATGAAACGTCACTTCAAATGATGCCCTATAGTCTCCAGCCTTAGCGGCCTTGATTTTCCTGAATCTATACTTTTTTCTTTTATACAACTACAAGGCTTTTAGGGCGCTTCGCGCCCATCTTCTACTTAAATTGTGAACATGTTCTTTTTGTTTACATTTTAAAACAAAGAAGAAAAAAAATTTGCGGATTTTAAAAAAAATCGCGGATTTTCAAGAATTTAAATTTTTTACAAAATTAAAAACCTTAAAAACACATTTTTTAAAAATTTTTATCATTCATAAACCTTCCCTGTGGTCACGTGATGTCCCACAAAAAAATTGGGCCCGATCGGTTCAGCCGTTATGACGTTTATTGGATACAAACACCCTAACAGACAGACAAGCCAAATTTATATATAGAAGAGACCTTATCGGAGGATTTACACGTTTATGTTTTTATTTATTTTAATATTTTCTCTTTACCCGAGCCTCAGGAGTTGTGTATTGAAGTGAGAACCATTATTATAATGTAGAAAATTTGTCTTGTCTGATTTCTGCATTCACTGGAAAATGGAAAATTTGCGCGAATTTTCATAAAATCATGAAACAGAATAAATTCTAAGTTACATTTAAAGTTAACAAATATTTTTTTTTGTGTGTTTGAAATACTTTTTCTTTAAGTCAAATAAGGCTCGCGGTCGCCTAATAATTTTTTTTACGGAGAAGTATCTCAGTGGTAGTAATGTTGAGTTGAAGTTCTAAATTCTGAGGCAAAACTTGTAATTTCCGTGACGATACCAATCCTTGGTCATGCTTGCGGCGCCCCCAAACATAATCTATATATAAATCTAGATTATTCTGAATCTGTTGTAGTTTTGGGTTGAAGAAATGCTTTTTAGATAAGAAATAAAACCTTACGGATTTCTCGAATTACAAATTTTAAGATTTGAAATAAAATTCAAGGATTTGAAGTAAAACATTCCATGGATTTGAATTCTTAAAGGGACTGTCATAATAGTTTTAGGTGCCCTCCGTGCAATGATGGCATCCCCGATTCACAACGGTTCCCTTAATCTAAACATTTATCTGATTAATAATGTGGAAGATATTGTCGCTTTTCTAGATCTAAAAGTGTTCCTTTAATTCTTATGCTTTCCTGCATGCAGTAGAAATGAGAAGTCACTTCTGTTTTAAGTTTTCAGTTTTCCAAATTTTACTTGATCAGAAAAATCGTTTAAGGGTACCATATTGCCATCGTTCCATGGATCGGGTCACTTGAAATTACGCATACCGTCCAAGAACTTTAACATTTTTATATTTTTTTCCTGTTTTAGGTTCGTCTTCTGATTGGTGGTGCTGGTGGTACAAGAATAACTACTGGTGTAGCTCAAACTCTAGCATCACATATTTGGCTCAAGAAAAGTATACAGGCAAGACAAGGACTGAAATCTTCTATGTTTTTAATCATCACCCTTCTTAACAAAGGCTACGGAAGAGAACAAAAAGATTTCGAATTTGAATATATGTTAGACCGGATAAATTTTCTTATTCTTGAAATTAAAAGTATAGGATCCATGCGGTAACAAAGTCGTAGTTGTAATGTTACCACTAATGTATGCATGCAGGGTCCATTAGAGCCTGATCCAAATCAGAGTTGACTCATGTGTTTGTTGTCTATTCTGAACCAAAAGAAATAGTATGGCAGTAACATCTATCTTTCTATCTATCTCATTATCCAATCAGAGTTATTAATCCTTGAATCAGAGCTATCAGTAAATGGAAATATTTACTTCTACTGAAACTATAGTGTCGTGTAAATTCGGCCATCTCATTCTGGCTAATAGGCAGTATTTTTATTTTATCATCTTTATTTCGATTAAAAGAAGTGTTATGGTAAGTTCCAGATTATGTACATATATCACATAGCTGATAAATATACTTAATAGGAGTCAGAAATTTTGTGAAATTTTGCTAAATAATTTTACAGAAGCAAAATAGTATTCCACTTGAAATTCTAGGGCATGTTTATAATTTTTTTTATGTTTTTATAGTTAAAAAATCATTAGAATTAGGGAAAAGGAAAAATTTGAAAATCCTGATAGGATGGGCATCCACTGAAATGGCTGAAACCCGGAGTTTAAAACAATTTAAAGAATTTAAAAATATATAAAGTTGGGCAAGTTATGGTAAAAAACCATTTTTTTTCTTCAAATATATTTCATTATAAAAAACGTGATTTCTTATACTTAACTCGGTCAAATTTCAATATTTTTCGATTATGTAAATTGATTTGAATTCAGAAATTTAACTCGGTTCCAATAATAACCAATTTGCTTTTCAATTATACAAGTGACCCCAAATTTTGAACTTTGTGAAAAATTTATTTAAAAACCATGTCTTATAGTATTTCTAATGGAATACATTTTTGCTTCTGTAAAATTGTTTCAGAAAAATTTAACAAGCAAGAAACAAGCGCGTTATTTATAAAATGTACATATCTAGGGCTAAAAAAAAAGCAAATGAAAGTTGATATAATGCAACTAAAGGCCAAGGCGTTGCGACACTTTCTAGTCGAGATGAAGAACTTTCAAAGTTGTCTATATCTGGAATTTTAGTAAGAATATATTAAGGTGCAAAAATATTAGGTTTGTAAAAGCACATTGTATTTTGATTGCACTGAGCTGAACTTTATTCTCCTGAGACTAGAGTAAACTCAAGTATTTCCTGGTATTTTTATACCCAGGAGACAGGGGAATATATTTCAGTGTAATATATCAATAATTAGATTTCAGAGCGCTTAGCACCCCTCTTTTACAATATCTTTGCAACCCTATATATATATATATATAATTTGTTTGCTTGTTTGTTTAATTGTATTGGCAACAAACGTCAATATCGCTGAACGATCGGGCCAATAATTTTTTAGGCAATTCAGATGATCTTAGAAAATGATAAGAATATCAGATAAGAAAATCAGATTTTTTATTGTTATTGTAAAAGTCCATCGTAGCTTTTTTAACAACTTTTTTTAGTTTTTTACAACGAATGAAAATGAAAAAGATTAAAAAATACAAAAAAACGCTATGAAACAAATCTTTCCCCTCTCTTTCTCTCGTAAAACCGTCAGTGGCTTAAAATAATCAATAAATAAACTTTTAAATTGCTTTATTTCTGCACGGACAGTTTAACAAAATTAGACGACAAATTGTTATTTATTGTTCGTTTACCAGTCTAATGTCTAGAAAACATCTTAAACCGTAAATATTTTTTAACAATTGAACAAATTCTATTTAGGTAAATCATGTTTATATGTATTCTTTATATATACACGGCCAAACCGACCGTGCCCAAATTTTGTGTGGGACCTTAAATGACCCTGGGGAAGGTTTATATATGATCAACATTTTAAGAATCAGCCTCCAACAAAATTCGATTTTTATTCACGAAATTTTCTTTATTGTTTTTGTTTTACAATGTATAGAAATAGAAAATGTCCACAACTGAAAAAGAAGATGGCCGCAAAGCGCCCTGAAAACTAAGTAACTTAAAATCGCCTTAAAAATGAACAAGCTTTCGCTTTCCAGTCGATTCATGGGACTTGGGTTGAACCTTCTGACTTTCAAGATTTTTCTACACATGGTCAACTGTATACCCTCATTTTTAGATAACCATGTGTCCCCTCCTTTTTAGATAACTGCAAACCCTCATTTTAGAAATTGTGACCCCTCCTTTTTAAATAACGTTGTGCCCTCATTTTTAGAAAGTGTGGATCCCCTCCTTTTTAGATAATTGTGTCCCCTCCTTTTTAGATAATTGTGTCCCCTTCTTTTTAGATAACGATGTTCTCTCATTTTTAGATAATTGTGTCCCCTCCTTTTTAGAAAATTGTAAACCCTAATGTTTAGTTAATTGTGTCCCCTTCTTTTTAGATAATCTTGTCCCCTTCTTTTTAGATAATCATGTGTCCCCTCCTTTTTAGATAATCATGTGTCCCCTTCTTTTTAGATAATCATGTGTCCCCTCCTTTTTAGATAATTGTGTCCCCTTTTTTTAGATAATCTTGCCCCCTTCTTTTTAGATAATCACGTGTCCCCTCCTTTTTAGATAATTGTGTCCCCTTTTTTTAGATAATCTTGTCCCCTTCTTTTTAGATAATCATGTGTCCCTTCATTTTTAGATAACTATGTCTCCTCCTTTTTAAAAAATTGTGAATCCTAATTTCAGATAATTGCGTCCCCCCTTGTTTTTCCTCTCCATTTTAGATAACTGTAAAACCTCCTAATTTAGATAACTGTGTCCCATCCATTTTAGATTACGTGTCCCCTAATTTTTAGATAACTGATAGATTTTAGAGAACCCTCATTATAAGATAACTGTGTCCCCTCATTATTAGATATCTGTGTCCCCTCCTTTTTAGACAACTGAGAGCCCCCTTTTAGATCCAATTGTGTCCCCTAATTTTTAGATAACTGTTAGCCCTCATTAATATTGATTACTGTAAAGTGTAAACTCCCTTTAAAAATAACTGTGTCCCCTCCTTTTTAGACAACTGAGATATATGAGAGCCCCCTTTTAGATACTTGTGTTCCCTCCTATTTTATTTTAACAATTTTTTTAAAAAAAGGTTTTATAAGATAATTACATAATGATACAATATTGTTTTAATAGTATTACAGTATTCCAATTTTTCCCACTTTGGGATTCTAGGGGCCCTGGTACCCTCCCCCCAATGTCAGAATATCCACTTATAAATAATGACAAATGTGATAAAAGGAGTTTTGGCTAGGAGTAGATTATCAACAGTTGGAGTCTTGAAACTGATATGTAAGAACATCTTGGGCAGTACTGGTAAATTATACTTGTACTTGATGCTTCTTCACACTAGGAAGATCAGTGGTTGATGAATATAAACATGTTTCCAATGGGTTGTAGGTTTTACTTAAAAAATGGTTTATCAGACATGTTTCCAAGGTGCAAGTCCAGCTTTTCCATAGCAAGCCTAGGTCCAGAGAGGTATAAAGTCCCTGTTCTCCAGACAGATGAATGCAGGTCCTTGTTGATTATCTTGTTTTCTTCATCAATTTTCCTTCATACTATAAGGTTCTTATGTGTGTACACTTAACTTGAACCCTGTCTGTACTCCTAGTTACTGGTAGAAGCGCCTCTGCAAAGACCTAGGTCATACTATGAGGAAAGCTATAAAGTTGAACTGGTCCACCTCTATTTTATAAATTACTGTAAGCTCACTTTATAAAACTATTTTTGCAAAGCTGTTGCAGTATAACTGCAGATTATAGAAGTTCTATTATGGAAATAATTGCTCTTTAATTAATCCTCAGAAAACTCTTTTATAATATTAGAGAACAAAAACAACATTATAATTAAGTATTCTCAATCAGCTTATTTTTTATCTTAATAAATGTTTTTATGCTTTTCTTCAAAATGTTGATTTTTGCAATTTAAGAATTGTAAGAGATTTGACCTCCTTAAGATTCCATGTTCAATGATAGAAACAGCATTATAGGCTCACGGAATAATATGTTTTTAATGAAACTATTTTTATATTTTTCAATTTTTATCAGGAGTCTATAGATCATCCCCGACTTCATCATCAGCTTGCACCAAACCAACTGGAGTACCAGACAGAGTTTAATAAGGTACTGGAGTAAACCAGACAGAGTTCTATCAGGTACTGGAGTATGCCAGACAGAGTTTAAATCAGATACTGGAGTAAACCAGGCAGAGTTTAATCAGGTACTGGAGTATACCAGACAGTTCAATCAGGTACTGAAGTATACCAGACAGAGTTTAATAAGGTACTGGAGTAAACCAGACAGAGTTCAATCAGGTACTGGAGTATACCAGACAGAGTTTAATCAGGTACTGGAGTATACCAGACAGAGTTCAATCAGGTACTGGAGTATACCAGACAGAGTTCAATCAGGTACTGGAGTATGCCAGACAAAGTTTAAATCAGATACTGGAGTAAACCAGGCAGAGTTTAATCAGGTACTGGAGTATAGCAGACAGGGTTTAATCAGGTACTGGAGTATGCCAGACAGAGTTTAAATCAGGTACTGGAGTATACCAGACAGAGTTCAATCAGGTACTGAAGTATACCAGACAGAGTTTAATCAGGTACTGGAGTATACCAAACAGAGTTTAATCAGGTACTGAAGCATACCAAACAGAGTTTAATCAAGTACTGGAGTATGCCAGACAGAGTTCAATCAGTACTGAAGTATACCAGACAGAGTTTAATCAGGTACTAGAGTTTACCAGACAGAGTTTAATCAGGTACTGAAGTATACCAGACAGAGTTCAATCAGGTACTGGAGTATACCAGACAGAGTTCAATCAGGTACTGAAGTATACCAGACAGAGTTTAATCAGGTACTGGAGTATACCAGACAGAGTTTAAATCAGGTATTGGAGTATGCCAGCCAGAGTTCAATCAGTACTGAAGTATACCAGACAGAGTTTAATCAGGAGGGTTGGGCAAGGGGAATCAATGTATTATGCAAACAACCATGTCGACTGTTCCCTCCTTTGTTTATTACTCGTTGACTGTAAACCAAGTTTTTGAATTTGATGAAGTGCTTTCATCTCCAATTTATTTCTCCGCAGCAGTGAAACATTTTAAATCAAGTTTTGCATAAAATGATGATTTATCTAAAAATGCATTTTTAAATGATGTAATTTCTGTTCTCCAGGATATATTGGCGGGATTAATTGAGAAAGGACATCAGGTATATTTATCATTCTAAAATAGACTTTTTACAAAAGTAATAAAAAGAGGAGAAACGAATTGAGTTTTTGCCACAAATTCAAATCTTCTGATCCCAATATCTTTGCAACCTGATGGTGCACACCTTTGATATTTCAAACTTAGATTATTTTATCTATAAGTATTAATAGTTTGAAATATCTAAGGTCTACGACATTGGGTTACAAAGATATAGATTAGAAAACCAGAATTTGTGGCAAAAACTCAACTCCTTTACATTCATATTTAATCTGTGAATTGTAAATTAAAGGGACTAACGTAATTTCAAGTATACAAACATTTAGAGTAGGTGTTTCCCGATTCACAACCCTACATTTTTAAACAGCTTTATCTGATGATTAAAAATGAGTATTTAATTCTGATAATTCCATCAATTGCTTATGATATAGTAGACACTTTTATATAGGAAGGAAATAGAGAATAAACTCTGATTTTTTAATCACTATATCTTTTCCACCCAATAACGTATATCTTAGATATTTCAATCTATCAATTCTATTGGACCAAATAATCAAGTTTGAAATATTAAAGGTTACAAAGATATAGGGCTTAGAAATTCAGAGTTTGTGACAAAAACTCAATTCCTTTTATAAGTAAAATACAGTATTAATTCTTGATCATAAAGATGCAAGGCTTTTATTAAGGGTGCCATTGTGAATCGGACATGCTGTAATTCCCCTTAAAATGACAAATATATTTAAAGCACCATTTAATTCCATCTAAATATTTTTATCTAAATTGAAAAAATGTTAAGTTGAAGGACCGGGGAACGGCAGGATCAATACTTACCGCCGTTCATATTGAAAACGGCGGTTTTCTTGGAGTATCTGACTACAGGAAGGCGGGCGGGGTGGATGGATATTAATGGAGTTTTATGTTTTTTTAAAGATGAAACTCGTTTACTTTTTATTGTGATTTATGTGCATAAAATTTCTTTAATACACATTAAAAGTTTTTCACATTTTTACAATGATTTTTGTATACTTTCTATTCATGGGATTTATTACTTATTAATTTTTAGTTATGTTTGTGATTATTTCGAAAATTCTAAAATACGTCCTTAACACTTCATGAAAGATCCTATTCTTTCAATCAACATATAGAAAATTGATCAAAATGTTAGAGTATGAGTGAACCAGTAGTTTTATAAATCCAAAAGAAATCTGCTAAATGAATTGAGTCGTTACCACAAACTCAAATTTTCTTATAACTCATTGCAACACAATGTTGTAGACCTTTAATATTTCAAACCTAAATTATAGTATCTAACAAAATTCATAGTTTGAAATATCTAAGGTCTACGACTTTGGGCTTGATATAGGGATTAGAAACGCTGAATTTGTGCCAAAAAAACCCCCCAATTTTCTTTCAAATTATTTATTTTTTCCATTTCAGAAGAATTTTTTGCATTTATATTTTATATGATCCCTCTAATTAAAAATAATATATAAGGTCATGAAAGTTACTGAACTTAATTACCAACAATTCATATTTTTGGTTTTTTATCTTTAAAAAAAAATAATCTCTGTTTGGTAATCACAAACTAAAAGTGGAATTTAAAGAGACTGTAGACGTAATTTAATGTGACCCTTTATCATAGAAATGGAATTACGATTTACAATAGTAACCTTAAAGCCTCTATTAGAGTGACAATTAGGAGAATGTTGTCGTTTTCCTTGAAAAGTGTTAAATTATCACATTTTCCTACATCGTCTTAACAACATGAATTCCACAAGCCAGAGAAACCAAAATATAGAAAATCAATTTTTAGCTATGAAAACTATAAAAACGAAAAATTGCGTCTTTTACATTTCCTTATAAATAAAGCAAATATTGGTTAAAAAACGTTGACAAGAACTTACTTTCTTGTTCGGCGATATTTCGTGTTGTTCATAAATAGTTCTAGAATACCATATATAATGCAGGAGATCAAAATGTTTTGAATGCTATGTGAAGGTCATTATTTGGAAACCCTGTATATTAACTTCTACTCTCTCTACTCTCTTGAACTAACATATGTGAAGACAAGCTCTTGAGCAAGTGGTTTCAGGCAATCTAGAAACCTACATTAAACACTGGGTCATGTCTGGTGACATGCTGCCGGCTTCAATCTATCTTTTTCACTATCTAACAATTTATATATGTTTCTTTCTATCTCACAGTGGGTTTATTTTCTCACCATATTTTTCATTTATTGTCTCTTCTTTCTATCTCTTTTGTCTTTTTAATCCACTGTCTTTATTTCTCTTTGTCTCCCTATCTATCTGTCTCTTTGTGTCTCTGTCTTTATGTCTTTATCTCTTTGTATAATTTTTTTTCTGGTTCTTGACTTTATATCTTTCTATCTTTCTGTCTCTTTTTCTCTTTGTCGCCCTATCTCCCTGTCTCTTTTTCTTATTGTCGCCCTATCTCCCTGTCTCTTTTTCTCTTTGCATCCCCGTCTCCCTGTCTTTTTTCTGTTTGATTCTCATTCAAATATTAGAGTTTAAATCAGCTTGAATTTACGAGTAATGTTTTCTTGTGTATAATTACATTTGAAAAGTATTTGTTGTTTTCCTGCTGGTAGGAAATATTAGGATAAAACTACTTAGCACCCTTTGTATTATACTATCGCCATTGGACACACATGGCCAAGATTTTGGCATGTTTACCGATCTAGTGAGCACTGTATTTTCACTATTACCGTATACCCATGTGTAAAGTCGATGTGGATGCTATTCGTATCCTGTAGTGAATGAAAAAATAATTATGGTTCCTCATTTAGGAAAGTTCATGGGTGGGTTTAGAACAATTTTATCTGGGTAAAAAGTAACAGTTGGCAACCCTCTGTTTTGGTTGCTTCTGCATTTTTTAGTTTTTGTGTCAGTTGTTTGCTTGGATAGTTTGAGAGATTTATTTTAATCCACTGCTTTACGTTCAGGCAATTTTAATTTATCAGAGTTTCTATGAGACTAATTTTGCCTACAAAACATCCAATGCACAACAGGAGATGTTTTTAATGAAGTTTTTAATTTCCCGAAAAAGTAGTCGTACACAATTTTACCGTCTTTTGAGATAAAAATGCGCAAAATATTTACGAAAACTTCTTTTAAGTAACGTAACGTCCCTCTGTTGGGCCCGGTATCATCATAGGTCGGTAATGCTGGTCAAAAGACCGTAAAAGAATTATAAACCCGGATTTGCGATAGAAAATATATATGTAAAGAAATCATAACAGGAAAAATTAAAGATAAAAATTAAAGATATCTCTGTCATTGAGATAAATATTAATTTGTAAAGCTCCGAAGCTAGTTTTTATTTTATTTACAGACCAATAAAGATTTTATAGTTGGAAAGATTTTCATTTCTACTGAGAAATAGAACATGATATTAGATATATATATTTGGTTTAATTTATCTAAAGATTTACTTTTAAGTTTGAAATAATATTTTTCAATCTTGAGGGATCATCCCTTGGACGTTATTGGAGTTTGAGAGAAAAATAGGATTTTTCAATTAGTTTTTTATCGAAAAATGATAAATGATCGGATTAGAGGATGCTCCTCCTCTGCAGTGTCTTCTCTAAGCGAAAAAAGAAAATATTGTAAACAATCTTTACAATTTGTTGTCGGTTCTTAAGCTTGTTTCTACCAAGGGGGCTGAATCTTATACTACCTCTCCGTGTGTATTAGCCAGAGTGTACACTTAGTATAGTTTACTGATAAAGGATATTACGAGATTATGACCTAATGATTCAGTACAAACATTGAATATGCAGTACGCTCTCGGAGTACACGAGTATGGGGAGGTTTTGTATCTTAAATTTTACTCAGTTTTCTCAGAACCGTTTATTAACGATGAAATATTGCTCTGTAAAAGACTGTAATAGTACGTCTTCCTGTGAAAATGTAATCCTGGAGTAGTGGATTTTAATAGTTACATGGAAAAAAAATCTCCATTTGAATATTTTCAGAAATCACCCCTGAGTACTGTAATATACAGATTGACCTTTGGAAGTGAAGTACATGGCCTGCTAAATTAGTAAAGGATTAGCGTACATCATCACTCTATATACTATAACCTCGTTGGTTTCTACAGAAATGTGTAAGACAGAGAGGCAGAATATTGTAACCATAGATTAATAACAATACAGATAGAACACTAGATGAAGTCATTTCAAGATTTAGGGGGTTACGGGCATGCTGCGTTGAATGTCAAAACGAGCATACTCCTAACTCCTTTGGTCTTCTGTCTCAGGATGATTGTAAACGAAAAACCCCTAAATCTTGAAAAGGCGACATCTATTGTTCTATCTGTATTGTTTTTAATCTATGATTTTAACGATATGATCATCGAATACACAAAAATGGTTATTAAGTCCAAAACTTGTTTAAATAGCTATTTTTTTAAATTTCATTCTTTTTTTAAAGAGTGTTCCACGAAACATGACAATATTTTAAACAACAATAAACAATATTTTATAAATGTGGCCGGTCTGTGCTTTCAAGATTAAGAATGTCATTCAGACACTCTAGTATGCCGAGTCCATTAGCGCCTGATCCAATCAGGGTTCAGCCATGTGTTTGGTGTCTATTCTGAACCAATAGAAATTGCATGGCGGTAGCATTTATCTTTCTATCTAGCTCAATATCCAATTAGAGATAAATCCTTTAATCGGCGCTATAGCAGTAAATGGAAATATTTACTCCTACTGAAACTATGGTGCAGACTTTATAGTTACAATTTTGGTTTGTGCACAATCAGATTTCATCTGGAAATATCTTTTTTTCTCTCTCACTTTGTAAGGGGGGGGGGTGCTTAACCCCATATCCCCCTCCCTTGTTTAAACCCCTGATCTTGTATTCATGTTATGGAAGTATAAAACCAAGATAATAGTTCAGATAAGCTCAACCCCTGGCTTGTAGTAAAGAATGTGTTGATTAACCTGATGTATAGTATTATCAAAGTTGATGAGTGGGACATATACTTGGCTAAAGGTTTGTGTATACATTACTGCATAATGTTAACAGGGGGAGCAAGGGAAAATACAAAATAACAGAAATAAATCAGCAATTAATAAAATAGTTCGTGTTTACAATATACTTCCCTTCCCTTTAAACATGGGAGTAAAGAGAAGACTTCTTTATCTATATTTGATAAATCAAAATTATAATTTGAAAATTTTGATGGATACAAATAATTAATCTGCTAAATAAAAAATAATTATTGATAAATAAATATTTTTTTTTTGATGAATTTAAAATAATTTATTTGATAATGTAGAAAGATTGTATGCACTATGAGTTTTCAAAAATGTTTTCTGTTTTCGTTGTATCTTCAAAATTAGATAATCAAGTAAGTAGTAAGTCAATTAGTAGTAAGAACCCTACTTATTGGGACATTCTGTTTAATTCATACAAACGCAAGTGTAAAACACAAGAATTTAGATCTGCATTTATTTTCATTCACCCTGTAACCTGCCAATGTTGACATTTATTTATTGTAAATATATCAACACTGGCATTCATATACATTGTACAGTGTACATCTTGATGCCAAAATAAATACAAAAATAAATATTAAATACCATCATTTTAAAAATAGCTTTAAACACTATTAAAAAGAACTTTTAATGATCTTAGATTTTTCTTTGAAATTTTACGTTAAAAAATTAAAATATTTCTTCGCCCGACACAATATGTCGGCCGGACATATTGACCGCATACAGCCGACAGCGTAAAGAACAGTAAGTGCAGCTTTTGGTATTTTTGGTAAAAATATGCATTCCATGCTTTCATCGACATGTTTTATTTTGTTAGAATAACATTCATGCATTTTATATTTCTTTTGACAATTTTGTTTTGAGTTGTAATGAAAAATAATCGCTTTTATCATCTTTATTTTTTATGAGAACTATGCTAGGCTCCTATATCTTGTAAAAAAGATGTTCTGCGAGTATCTTCTTTGTTTTCCTATTCATATTTTATAGATTAGATACTAATTTAAGAAATTTTTGTAAAAAATCATGTCTTATAGAATATATTTTTGTTCATATATGAAATATTTAACGTACTTTTTTGTTTTTGAGAAAAGTCTCTAATCTGTCTCTCTGAAATATTAAAGTAATCCGATCAGAACTCGACGAGAAAGGAAAAAAAATATCTTAAAAATTAAATTTTCTTTACATCAACAAAAGGTTTAGACAGCACAGTTTACAGTACTAGCTTGGAAACCCAGCGTGGTCCTGAGGAGTCATTGTTAGTCCCACCGTTTACCCGCTCCATGTCGTAAATTACGATTTTATCTATTTTTCCCGTTAAAAGTGGACCCACTCAATTTAGAATCTCAAAGGCAAACTAAGAAAATTTCTGTGGGTCTCTTAGAGTTCCCCGATCAAAACTTGAGGCAAATCAGTCCAGGGGTTCCTGAGTTATGATCGGAAAAACAAACGCAGATTACAAGATTTTTATATATAGAAGAGAAGATACACAGTACTGCACACAGAGATAAAATCAATTCTAAGCTGTAGGGGGGGTTAACCTGAATTAAAAAGTATAGAAGCAAAATCTTCATATAAAAACGGCAAAAATAATAATGGCTAATTATGCTTTTATCAGACTTTAATTTATATCTCAAATCAAGTTTAAGCTGAAATTATATGTTTAGAAAAAATGGGTTTCTCATAGGATTTCATCAGTCAAAGATTTTGCTTTTTCACTTTTTGAATTCAGATTTACCCCTTTTCAACATATATTTCAGTTCAGTTTGAACTGTATGTAAAACTGCAAACAAAAATATGTTTAATTAGGGTGCCCGAATACACGCCTACGTTTTTACAACCAACGTTAGGACGTTATGATTGGTTATTATTCTTATATTATATGCATCAAAAAACTTCCCTGAAATTTTGTTTGTTTCAATTTAATTTTAGATTGTTTTAGAGAGATTTTAATTTGGTCTACAAATAATTAATACTAAAATAATTGGTGCGTTTGATATTAAAACATCAATGTATATATATGTAAATGTATTTCAGCTTTTAACTTCACATTTTTATTAAAAAAAAGAATTATACTAAACATAATGTTTCACGTCTATATGTATATATGTATATATATTTATATATATATGTATAGTGTATGTATATTTTGATATTTTACTATTTTTAAATATCAACTATGTTAGATCGACCAATCAAAGTTTGAAATATTAAAAGTTAACACCCACGCAGCTCTGACCCTTTAGTAAAAGTAAATTCAACCTTGTCGACCTTGTTGCACCGCCTATTCCTATTGAGTGTCTGCTTTATTAACCCAATGTCCGGGCGATACAGTACAAACTGGGACCGGAAATGTTGACACGGCTCGGAAATTCAAATATACTACGGCTGCCGGTGCACCATCAGGTTGTAAGAGATACATTTTTCGTATTCTTAATTTTATAAGTTTTGTTCTGTACTTTATCTTGTTTAATAATACTTAAGAAGTAGGTTCATCGCATTTTTGATCTATTTTAAATGAATTCTTAAATTTATATATTCGTTATCATAATATGAATAGTTAGTATTTTATTAGAAAAAGAATGATTTATAAAGATGACTTTCCTTATACTTGCATTTCGTATATCGCATATTTATAGCTCAGAGAAAAAATATATCACTAAAATTCTTCATGCACAAAATACATTAAGTGATATTATAAAAAAAATATGTATAAAAACTCTGAAACAGTTCTTGTAATTTTTAAATACAAGCAAAGCAAAAATGTGTTTTTAACATGCATAAAATAAAATAAAATTAGGGTATGACACAGATTGGACGTATCACGCTTTCATGATTCATGAACCAGAATTGGTGGAGTTAGAAGTAGCTGAACCGCGCAGACGTAGTTTAAAAAATTGTTCAGTGCACCAGTTCAAGCAGAGGAGATGTGGTTGAATCACGACTGCACGGTTCAGCTTCTTCTCATTTTTCATTAAATCTTGCCCCAGAGGAGATGTACGAGGGAACAGAATAAACTGGGGAATAGGAAAAGGTCCAACGAATTTAAAATCACAGCAGTTGTGCAGTGTGCACAGATCCATCTATATTGTTTATGGGAACAGTGTATAACGATTAATGATGAACAAATCCACCAATAACTGAATTATTATTGTTACAAATATTAGTATTATCATAATTATTATTTTTTAAAATTTTATTTTTATTTTTGTATAAATATTTTTGTTGTTATTTTTATTATTTTGAAGCGAAACCTACATTAGAATATATGAGGAGGAGGATGAGATGTTGGACTTTACAAGAAATAAAATAGATGGAAAATATATTCTAAGTTACAAAGAATAAATATAATAAATCACTAAACTGGTTCAGAAAACCTACAACCTTCCTTGAGTTAATTTTTCAGAAAAAGAGAAAATGAACTCAACGATATACAGATTGAGGATAAGCTAAGCTAGGATCAGCAAAATAATAATTTATAAACTAATTATCTACCGCAAAATATTTACGAAAACTTCTTTTAAGTAACGTAACGTCCCTCTGTTGGGCCCGGTATCATCATAGGTCGGTAATGCTGGTCAAAAGACCGTAAAAGAATTATAAACCCGGATTTGCGATAGAAAATATATATGTAAAGAAATCATAACAGGAAAAATTAAAGATAAAAATTAAAGATATCTCTGTCATTGAGATAAATATTAATTTGTAAAGCTCCGAAGCTAGTTTTTATTTTATTTACAGACCAATAAAGATTTTATAGTTGGAAAGATTTTCATTTCTACTGAGAAATAGAACATGATATTAGATATATATATTTGGTTTAATTTATCTAAAGATTTACTTTTAAGTTTGAAATAATATTTTTCANCTGACTTCTGAATTTGAAAAATGATATCTCGAAAGTTTGTTCAAAGAAATTGTATTTTGGTTTGAAAATTGAATATTAAATAGGTTAGGAAAAAATTAAAGAAAACGTAGCAAAATTTCTAAATAAGGGGAATACATATCAATATTTATATCAGGGGAAGTTGAAACTAGAATTACCAGGTAAAAACTGGTAGTTATATCGTTTAAACACATTAACCCCTCTACTACACTTCTGACCTACTAACTCTCCGACCTACTGCAATATTGGACCTACCACAGCTGCAGTTGTATTTTCTATACTTTGAGGGTTAGGACAGATTCAAACATTTAAAACTCGTTCATAGTGAACTGAATGGTGATGGACCAAACCTCTGTAGAGTAAAAAAATTGATGTTAGTTCCACATTTATTTAAGACAATTTCTGAACCGAGCGCTGCGACTAGGACAGGCCAGGGGGCCGAGCGCCGCGGCTAGGACAGGCTAGGAGACCGAGCGCTGCGACCACATTTCCATCTTACAGCTGTAAAACCAAGGACTAGTAGGTCGGAAGTGTAGTATAGTGGATCTGGTGTAGGTCAGAAGTGGAGCATAGCGGATATGCGTAGATCGAAAGATACACCATCAAAAATTAAACCAAAATTTCTGGCCTAAAAAATATTCAATGGTGAACGTTGAATTTGACAAAAGTTGATAAAAAAGATAAATATTACTTTTATTTTATTAAGTAGACTCAAACCTATAATAAGAAAAGTTAAGTCTAAGTTATTGATATAAACAAAATATTGCGTGATGATTGGCCCTCCGTCTATTGATCAAACTGTCTCTCTAACTAAATCTCTAGCCAAAACTCAAGGCTCTGTATACGTCCGTTCTGATCAATTAATGATATTCAACTACTTTATTTATAAACAGGTAGAATGAACTGACCGGGCTAGCCCGGCTGGGTCAACATACAAAATAGTTAAGATACTAATAATTATGAATACAGATAATAAATTAGAATTGCACATCATGGTAGAATACACTTCACATCTTCTTTTGAATAATTTTTGAATTATCTCTTGGCGGTAATAAACTGAAAATCTCGAATTTAAAAATGTACTCTGTGATACTCTGTAAGAAGCTAAGCGCTACACCAACCAAACGTTTTGCCCTGAGATATTAAAAAAATCAATTTTGAAATTTGATGAAGCATTGACATTATTGCATTTGTCATAGTTAAATGGCCAAGAACCAGTTGCAAATTTCCAGTTTAAAATGAATGTGTTTTTTAACCATGCATAAACTAAGTAATTAACTCACCAAAGCGTCAAAATTGCGAAATTTTCTAATTTTCTAATTTGCATAATTATATACTAAAGATATCGCGTACGTCTAACACTTTTCCTTTCAACAATGCAAATTGTGATTAGTTTGGAATATTTTTAAAACAAACCTTTAATTTACGAGGTAAGTAAACTAGAAAGATTTAATCCTTTTTAGCCTTAGTCATTAAACATGAAAAATAGTTCAAATTCATGCACTATGGATAAAGGATGAGGGGGATATTTTATTCATTTAATAAAAAATATCTCAGAAATTAACTCAATTACAGATGGGATTATTTAAAAATCCACGAGTTTATCTCGAAAACATTATTTCTTTAAAAAATCCTCATAAACTCCTTTCTGAAAAAAACCCATTACCTCCCAAATCCCACACCCCTCCTACACGCCCCTCTCCCTCCTACACGCTCCCTGCCCTCCATCTCCTTCTTAAGATTGAAATACCCCCTTGTTCTTCCCAAACAAAACACGTTTCTCTCCTTCTCCACTCTCCCACTATTACCCTTCCCCCGCCGCTCCTTCTCCACCTTTCCTACATCTCGACGATTTCCCCTCGAACTCTCTGTACCTTTTATCCTTCTCCACCTTCTCCTACACCTGTCTACTCCTTTCCCTGCAAGGGACAAGATGAACTTTATTTCCGTGGAATCCTAAATCTGAATATTTTAATATTCTGTTTAATGACAAACAGATTAAATACTGTTAAGCTGAAGGATTTTACAAACTTAAAGACTAGTACTAAACTTCTAACTGAACTTTTAACTGTACTTCTAACTGAACTTCTAACTGAACTTTTAACTGTACTTCTAACTGAACTTCTAACTGAACTTCTAACTAAACTTCTAACTAAACTTCTAATTAAATTTCTAACTTAACTTCCAACTGAACTTCTAACTGAACTTTTAACTGTACTTCTAACTGTACTTCTAACTGAACTTCTAACTAAACTTCTAACTAAACTTCTAATTAAATTTCTAACTAAACTTCTAACTAAATTTCTAACTAAACTTCTAACTAAACTTCTAACTGAACTTATAACTAAACTTATAACTGTACTTCTAACTGAACTTCTAACTAAACTTCTAACTGGACTTTTAACTGAACTTCTAACTTAACTTCTAACTGAACTTCTAACTGAACTTCTAACTGAACTTCTAACTGAAATTCTAACTGAACTTCTGAGTGAACTTCTAACTGAACTTCTAAATGAACTTCTAACTGAACTTCTAACTGAACTTCTAACTAAACTTTTAAATAAAATTCTAACTGAACATCTAAATGAACTTCTAATTGAACTTCTAACTAAACTTCTAACTGAACTTCTAAATGAACTTCTAACTAAACTCCTTGCTGAACTCCTTGCTGAAATCCTAACTGAACTTCTAACTGAACTCCTAACTAAACTCCTTACTGAAATCCTAACTGAACCTCTAACTAAACTCCTAACTGAACTTCCAACTGATCTCCTAACTTAACTCCTAACTGAATTATGAAATGACAGTTGACTAAACTCCTAACTGAACTCCTAACTGAATTATGAAATGACAATCAACTGAACTTCAAACTGAACCTCTATATGACACGGACATGAACACAGGACATATATTTTGACATGGTTCGCTGAATTCTCAGGGTTCCAGTTTAAGTTGCATTTCTTCCCAGATTTCTCATATCATTGTTGAGCAATCCCTTGTCTACATTTCTCAAGTGAAAAATTAGTAACTATTATGTTAAATCCGGTCCGGTACTAATTAAATCAGTCGGGACAGTATGGCGCATTTATTCAGGCCAGAACCGTGACAGTACAGAACAAATATCGCGTTCAATAATAATATAACGATGGATAACAAGTCTTCATAGCAAAAATTTCGAATTTCTTTAGACGATTTAAATACATGGGTTTCATCTGAAGCTGAGTTAAAAGGGGTTTTCGTGAAAAATTAACAGTAACCCTGTATAGTTTGAAAAAATATATAGGAATTATATGAATAGATATATTTTTCCGTGACAGAACCAATTTTCTACAATATCTGTAACCGGCCACAATAAATCATATTATAAACGAACAGTGCTCTCTTATAAAACATGTAGATATATTGTAGATAAAATCAAAATGATTTTACATATTTTTCTATGGATTCAGTTTTTGGTTTCATCATAATTAAGAGTTTATATCACAGTAAAATATTTGAAACTTTCATTTTCGAAAGATGTTGCATGTAAGAACATATTTTCTATTTTACTACTTTGATTTTTATAACGGATGAATGATATATCGATAGATCTATATATCATATATATATAATGCTCTTCGCTCATATTTCATTCATATTTTTTAAGGGAACCCTTGAGCACCCCGGTGGGTAAACATAGGCTAAAATAAATTGACTTTTTTTAATTCGAAATCTTTAAAATTGTTTCTAAAATTCCATGGCCCACGCCAGGCACTTCAGCTAGTGTAATATATACAGTATACACATATTTATGTGGAAATAATGAATACTAGCAAAGTCCCCCACATGCTGTCAATGCATGATATTCCGTGGTACAAATATTCTCTTGAGCCAAGGTGATATCCATAGGTTGCTGCAGGCTCTCAGGCAAATGTCGATAAGTTAATTTTCTAAAGCAAGGGCTTTTCTAAATTGTACATGTCTCAGACTAACGAAAAATTTGAGTTATAAAGGAAAAATCAAAGTCTTGAGAATTTATTCACCTTTTTAAAGCAGTCTGAATCCTCATTTCTTTATTTTCTGGAATCTTCCAATACTCGTTAAAAAACGACCTTCTGCATCGGAACCAAATTTTAGCGATAATGCTTATGTGCCTATAACCCTGTATTACCCAAGGGGGCAATTGTACATTTTACATTTTTTTTTCAATTGTTACGGGTTGACCGACCAGGTATCATACATACGAACATACAAACACAAACTCAAAAATAAATATAGAATTTATGTATAAAATAAGCAATCCACATATTTGTTAACCTGAACATACCTAGATATATTACGTTGTTTATTGTCTGTAAATCTAAATGTGCTTACGAAACATGATTAAAACACGCACTGTGATAAGATTAACTTTGTTTATGTTAATCTTTAAATACGTCCATTCTACTTAAACTAAACGCTGTAAACATGTGTGGAGATAACTTAACTGCGTTATATCTATCCTCACTAATCTTACAAATACGTACATTAAACTTAAACTATGCTGTACATATGTATTACATAAAACTTGTAATTACGTCGATTCACATTAACCTGTAACATAAGATATGCTTTGATTATGGTATTAGAAGTAATTTGGTCCTTGTTGAAACATACGAGCTGAGATTGTGCCCAGTGGTTTGGCATTGATAGATTACAATCTTTTGTCCTTGTTGACATTGATAGCTGACGATATCGTGACCATTGGTTTGGCATTGATAGATTACAATCTTGTGTCCTTGTTGACATCGATAGCTGACAATATCATGTTCATTGGTTTGGCATTGATAGATTACAATCTTGTGTCCAATTGTTGACATTGATAGCTGACGAGATCGTGTCCGGCTTGACATTGAAAGCAAAGTTAGATTGAGTTGTGCCTGGATTGCTTCAGTTCTGGGCGCAGTTTTCAGAGTATGGCATTTACTACATTTATAGGTAATACCGATGTAAAATACTAGCTTGGAAACCCAGCTCTGCCTGGTGTTTTCACGAAATAAACCGACCTGCTCAACTTAGATTTGTTATACCAGGCTCAGTTATGCCATTATTAGCTGGCTCTACCGAGTTCTCCAATCATAATTACAGGCAAATTGACCACGGGATTCCTGAGTTATGACAGAAAAATGATAAAAGCTATTTAGATATATCCTAGATAATTTAGACTAGATAGCTCATGTCGTCTTCACTATACTAGAGTGTTTCAGCTGAAATTTAAATATAAACTCAGCTGTATAAACATGTTTTGTTGAACACGTAGAAGAGATCAATTATTCAATTGAGCTTCATTTAAAAACTAAAACTCACATCATGTTCCAAACACATATATTTCAACAAACTTTATGCAGAAAACAAGCATTGTATACAAGGGCGTATCAAGAAATAAATCTAAGGGGGGGTTAATTTTTTTGCCCCCCCCCCCCTAGGAGCTCCCAGGGGAGAGGGGTCAAAAACTACCAGAAAAAAACATATTGCTAAAAAATCGACATTTTTTTATTATTATTAAACTAGAGATAGGATAAGACATTTTTGAAAATGAAAAACTCAATTTAACTTAAATTCTATGAGATGAAAAAAGGACAAAGATTCAGAAAATAATTATAAGTAAAATTGTAATCTATATAATGAAGCTCTTCGTTCATATATATGTGTGATAGCTCTGAGTTCTAGGGGGGTTATGCCCCCCTTTACAGGTCTAGAGGGCACTGCCCCCTTGCCCCTCCGTATGCGCACTTGATTATATCCATTACAATGGGGGCTTAATATTTATTTACAACTAAGGAATTGAGTCTTTGCCACAAACTCTGCTGATATAATCCCTGTATGAGCATTTCAGTGTCGTGGACCTTAGATATTTCAAACTATGATTCTGAAATATCAAAGGTTGCAAAGCTTTACGTATAAGAAAATTTGAGTTTGATGCAAAAATTTAATTCCTTTACAGGGAAGTTAAAGGAATTTAATTCCTTTACAGGGAAGTTGAGGGAGTTCAATTTCTTTACAGGGAATTTTGAATTTTATTTGACCAAGGGTTCCCAAGACCAAAATTGGCCGAGGGAACCAGTGGTAAAGTAAAACTTTTAATTTTTCGAAAAAATAATTGTACAAAATTTCTTAACCGTCTTTTGGATGAAAATTGACATTTTTTTACGAAAACTTCGCAGAGCGACTGAGCGAGTTGTTTTTTAACCAAATTGTCCCAAGGAAAGTTAATTGTAACCTAACGTCCTTCTGTTGGGAGAATCATGGGTCCTTAATGTTGGTCAAAAGGCGACAAAACATACTTTAACTCAAATCTAATTGGATCTGAGTTTTTCAGGACCATCTCGGAATGAACCAAAAAATCGAACTGACCATGGCTCAGAACCAACGATTTCTTCAAAATGTTGTTTAAATGTTTAACAATAAGTTTTAGAAAATTGCAAACTAAAATTAAAACAGAATCAAAATGCGTTTGTTAAGTACGATTAGAAATGTTCTTACACAGACAGTGGGGCAAAAAGCGCCCTAAATATGTTTGTTCATTATAATGAAAACCAAGGTAGAATTGTACAGCTGAAGGTTAGAGGAAGGTTGAACCCGTCATCTTTAATGTGTTTAAAATTTTCCGCTAGTGCAGTAAATAATTTGAATATCGTGTACAGTGTGTTAACAATTCAAAATGTAGAAACTGAGATTTTAGGAAATCAATCACGACAGGGGGATTTTTTCCTTCAACTTAACCTTTTGGTGAATTTTTTTATTCTTTTCACCGTCTTTTCACCAACATTGCCATCAACAGAGACGTCTTTCGGGACAGTTAGAAAATAACCATCCGTTCTGCAAACTTCTTATGAAAAAATCGCGCATTTTCATCTCAAATTTAATTAACCACAGTACTCCGGCCTTGGTAATGTCAAAATTCAATTTTTTTTATTTAAAATTTTATTTTAGATGTAATTATCGGAAATTTTCCAAATCCAATATGAATTATCTTATCCCATATCGATATCTATTTTGTAATTTACACTTAATTATTTTCTATTCAATTTCCCCCTTATAGTTTCGGATGGATTTGTTGATAACCAATGAAAATTGTAATAGACGGACATATTTTACTGCCCAAAATAGGTCATAATTTATTCTTATTCATTTTCTATTTCCAAACCTAATTAAATTCATAAAATATCGCATATTGTTTAAAAAATTTCTTCTTCGTTTACGTTCAACTCATTCTATTGTTTGTGTACCCGCTGTGCACCTAAACGAATATGAAGTTAGGTATTTATAATTTCTGCGCGCATAAGGTTACCCAGAGTGTGCGTAGAATGCGCTTCATGATGCGTGTGAATTGTTTCTTGTAAATATAGTTTTCGTGCAGAGTCTTCTCTACGCTACTCTACTCTTCTCTACTCTACTCTGCTCTACTCTATATCTACTCTTCTCTACTCTACTCTACTCTACTCTACTCTACTCTACTCTACTCTACTCTACTCTACTCTACTCTACTCTACTCTACTCTACTCTACTCTACTCTACTCTACTCTACTCTACTCTACTCTACTCTAATCTACTCTACTCTACTCTACTCTACTCTACTCTACTCTACTTTACTCTACTCTATTCTACTCTACTCTACTCTACTCTACTCTACTCTACTCTACTCTACTCTACAGTACTCTACTGAAGAATGAATGTTTGCTACTACTTTTATATTCTCGGGATGATACTTAAACAGGAGGAAGGAGGAGAATAATTTGCACAGGTGGAGCACTGCAAAAATTGTGTTTGTGTGTGTGTGTGGGGGGGGAGTAGAATAAGGGGGGAGGGGTATTTACGAGGAATGAAACAGTATATTAAAGGGACTGTAAAATTAATCTTAAATCAATGTTTAAGAATACAAGGCTAGATATAAATGGAATATATTTTAAAGAAAGAAAAGCAAAGTTTTATTTGTCATTAGAAAGACATTAAACGACGAGTAGTGGATGCTATTCATAAGTATAGAATATTTTAAACAGGAAAGAAAATTTCAAACTTGAATTTAAATTTAAAAGTTTTAAGTTGAGATTAGGAGGCTCAACTTCTCGTGCGAATCTTCACTCTTTTTATAGTTTCAACTTGCTTCATTTTTTTACATATTGGTTATCTTACAGAGTAAATCAAATCAAACTAATTTTACAGCATCTAAAAATCTTCTTGAACAAACAAAAATAAAAAAATGGGTTTAAAAATTCGTAAGTTACCCCCCCCCTTCCCTTTCCTGGTGGACTTTTTAAAACGGAATTAAGGTCGTTTTTGCAAAAATAAAATTTTTTGTATTTGAAATAAAAACATTGAGCTTAATCTTAATCCTAAAGGTACATACATTATTCTCAGTTGGGAAAATTATTATGTTTGTGTGAAAGTAAAGGAGGTGGGAGGGGGGATCAAACCACGTGCCCCCCCCCCGCCCCATGAAATTATACCCCAAGAGCATATCCAATTGAATATGCATACACCATTCTAGAATATGTAAGTAAACTTCTTACAAACATAACAACTTTAGTTTAACCCTAAAGAGAATGGGAGGGGGGGCTGTTTGGCGCACCCCACCCTGATCATTTTGCCCTGCACACATATATTTGACAGTCGAATTGGCGTGTTATGGGAATATTAGATGCCATAAAAAGACCGGTGGGTGCTACAGAATTAAAACTCACATTTTTATAAGCCCTTGCAAAGTTCATATAAAACCATGCGTCACATCTTTTTATTTGTCAATAAACAACACCTTTTTTATAATGTTTTTCCCACCTGTTTTTAAAAAACCGCCCTTTCACCCTCGCCATTAATTTTTTTTCCTCTACTGAGCTGGTCTTGGAAAATTGGGCTATGCACATGCATTGCAATTCCATCCAAACCTTTACTTCAAGCCGTTTTGAGGTATACAGTATACACTATACATAACTAGATTAGGATTGATAAAGACTCCCAATTTTTAGGGTAAATTCACGTGTATCGCTGATTTTCATTCATTGTTAAATATAATTCTAAAGATTTTTCCTTGGATTCATTTTATCAACTTTTTATGTACAAGCATAACCTTTTTATGTACAAGCATAACCTTTTTTATGTACAAGCATAACATTTTCATTTACAAGCATAACATTTTCATTTACAAGCATAACCTTTTTATGTACATGCATAATCTTTTTGTGAACAAGCATAACCTTTTTGTGTAAACCTTTTTGTGTACAAGCATAAACTTTTATGTACAAGCATAACCTTTTTATGTACAAGCATAAACTTTTTATGTATAAGCATAACCTTTTTTATGTACAAGCATAAACTTTTTGTGTACAAGCATAACCTTTTTTATGTACAAGCATAAACTTTTTATGTACAAGCATAACCTTTTTATGTACAAGCATAAATTTTTTATGTACAAGCATAACCTTTTTATGCTTAAGCATAACCTTTTGTGTACAAGCATAAACTTTTTATGTACAAGCATAAACTTTTTGTGTACAAGTAAAACCTTTTTTTGTACAAACATAACCTTTTTGTGTACAAGCATAACCTTTTTTATGTACAAGAATAACCTTTCTGTGTACAAGCATAACTTTTTTCCTATTAAATGATTCTATAAAAAACTATACACAATTCTTGTTTGATGTCTGTCTTTGTAAAATTTAAAATTGTGTCGTTAACAATCAACATGCGAGTAGGAGCAAGTGAGTCACAGACTTCAGAAAACCTTAAAAGGACTGACGGCGAATTTTCGAATTACGCTCTTTTATGTTCGTCACAACGGATATTGGACCCTTTAAACACTTAGCTGTTTTTCAATATCTTCATTTTTACATTTACCAGCGATGTAATGATAGGTTTCGCAAACAGTCCCTTTAAATCTGGTTTCTACATACAATGAATTCATCTGGTACATTTAGGGTTCATGACACACACTCCATAATGAAATAATCTATCAACCTATTATTTACTTTATGGCTGTCTGTCTATAATCTTTTCCATACTAGGAGCTTACCCCTCCTGAACCAAACTAGGGTTGTCAGAATTAAACACAAGATTTCGTCGAATAATTCGAGAAAGTGAAGTCCTAACGATTTTTAAATGATTTTTTTTGTCACTCTTTGATCTTTACGTCAAATTAACTAATATAAGAGAAGCTAATCATTTGCAGTTTTTTAACAGATATTTTAAAATCCGTAAATTTAAAAAAATAACATTCAGAAATCGAAACTTCGTTGTGTTACACAGGAATAAATATGAGCTTAGTTAGCTTTCATACTCGTTTATGAATCGACACAACACTAATATATAAACCAGCAACAACTCATCAATTATTAACTAAAAATAAGACTGTACTGGGTTGTAAGGTATACATAATAAGATAAATAATTATTACTACGTTATTATCCAATTTTCAATGAATATGAACGCATACACAATACATAGACCAATAACTCAGTGTTCGTTTTTTATCGAGGGGTTGCGTTAGGTTTGAACAGGACAAGGTTTTGTGAGCTTTGAACAGGATGGGGTTGCGTAAGTTTAAAAAAAAAGGATGTGGTTGAGTAAGTTTTGAACAGGATGGGTTTGGGGAAGTTTTAAACAGGATGGGGTGGCGTGAGTTTTGAACAGGATGGGGTGGCGTGAGTTTTGAACAGGATGCGTTTAGGTTAATTTTGAACTGGATGGGATAGCAGGAGTTTTGAACAGNTTGCAGGAGTTTTAAACAGGATTGGGATGCAGGAGTTATGAACAGAATGGGGTTGCAGGAGTTTTAAACAGGATTGGGATGCAGGAGTTATGAACAGAATGGGGTTGCAGGAGTTTTAAACAGGATTGGGATGCAGGAGTTATGAACAGCATGGGGTTGCAGGTGTTTTGAAAAGGATGAGGTTGCAAGAGTTTTGAACAAAATGGGGTTGCAGGAATATTGATTAGGTTGGGGTTGCAGGAGTTTTGAACAGAATGGGGTTGCAGGAATATTGAACAGGATTTTTAAACATGATGGGATTGTGTGAGTTTAAAACATAATTGGTTTGCATTTGTTTCAACAGAATGGGTTGCAGTCAATTAAAGAACTTTTTGAACAGGATAGGATTGCATGCGTTTAGAAATATAGAAAAGAGGGGATTGTGTCAGTTTTAAATGGCTGGAGAGCAGAGACCACAAAATATTGTATATTATTTATCCAGAGGTTGCGTGAGTTTTGAACAGGATGAAGTTGCGTGAGTTTTGGATAGGATGAGGGCTGCGGGAATATTGAACAGGATGCATGGTTGCTGCTTTTTTTGAGGAGGAGGGGGGCTGCATGATTCTTATTTAAAATATATTTTAAAAAGGATGGGGTTGTGTAAGTTTAAAACATGATGGGGTTCGTGAGTTTTGAACAGGATGGCGGTTGCGTCTTATTTTAAACAGGATGGGGTTGAGTCTTTATTAAACTGGATGGGGTTGCGTTTGTTTTGAACATGATTGGGCTGCGATTGTTTTGAACAAAATGGGTTGAAGAATTTTTTGAGCAGGATAGGATTGCATGCGTTTAGAGAAGGATGGGGTTGTGTCAGAGAAGGAGAGCTGAGACCAACAACATATTCTTCAATATTTATCGAGAGGTTGCGTGAGTTGGGAACATGGCTGGGGTTTAAAAAGGATAGACTGCAGCTGCGGTTTGAAAAGAATAGATTGGATGGGGTTCAAAACGGATAGATTGGCTGGGGTTTAAAAAGGATAGATTGGCTCGGGTTTTTTAAAGAATAGATTGGATGGGGTTCAAAACGGATAGATTGGCTGGGGTTTAAAAAGGATAGATTGGCTGGGGTTTATTTTAAAAAAGGATAGACTGGCTGGGGTTTAAAAAGGATAGACTGCAGCTGGGGTTTAAAAAGGATAGACTGCCTGGGGTTTTTTTAAGAATAGATTGGATGGGGTTCAAAACGGATAGATTGGCTGGGGTTTAAAAAGGATAGATTGGCTGGGTTTTTTTCAGGAACAGATTGGATGGGGTTCAAAACGGATAGATTGGCTGGGGTCTAAAAAGGATAGATTGGCTGGGGTTTACAAAGAATAGATTGGCTGGGGTTTAAAAAGGATAAGGGTTTAAAAAGGATAGATTGGCTGGGGTTTAAAAAGGATAGATTGGCTGGGGTTTTTAAAAGGATAGACTAGCCGTGGTTTAAAAAGGATAGATTGGCTGTGGTTTAAAAAGAATAGATTGGCTGGGATTAAAAAAGGATAGATTGGCTGTGGTTTAAAAAGGATAGATTGGCTGGGGTTTAAAAAGGATAGACTGGCTCGGGTTTAGAAAGGATAGACTGGCTGGGGTTTAAAAAGGATAAACTGCAGCTGGGGTTTAAAAAGGATAGACTGCCTGGGGTTTTTAAAAGAATTGATTAGATGGGGTTCAAAACGGATAGATTGGCTGGGGTTTAAAAAGGATAGATTGGCTGGGGTTTACAAAGGATAGATTTGCTGGGGTTTAAAAAGGATAGATTGGCTAGGGTTTAAAAAGGATAGATTGGCTGGGGTTTAAAAAGGATAGATTGGCTGTGGTTTTTAAAAGGATAGATTAGCCGTGGTTTAAAAAGGATAGATTGGCTGGGGTTTACAAAGGCCGGATAGATTGGCTGGGGTTTAAAAAGGATAGATTGGCTGGGGTTTAAATAGTATAAATTGGCTGGGAGAATTCTAAGAAAATAAGGGGAAATTAGTGAGAATCAGGAGGAGAGAAGGATTAAGGAGAGAACATGGATTAAAAATAGAAGCTGAGAGGGAAGTAAAGAAAGGAGAATAGTGGGAGTATAGCGAGTAATTGAGAGGAGTAGAGTGATATGGAGTGGAGTAGAGGGGAGTAGAGGGGAGTAGATTGGTGTAGAGGGGAGTAGAGGGGAGTAGAGTGTAGTAGAGTAGAGAGGGGATTAAAGGGGAGTAGGGGGTAGTAGATAGATGGAAGGTCCAAAATGAGTGTGACTCAAGAATTTACATTAGAAAAGGAAATTAATGACATCTGTTCCAATATTTAGAATTGTAAATAGAACTTAATCTTATCTAGAATCAGGGTAATATGTTGTATACATATTTAACCTTATCTACTCAAAATCATTTCAAATCGTCTTAAAATTACAAAATAAAAATTAGAAAAACAACAAATAGGTAAATCTAGTCGAATATGTTGAGATAGTCAATAGTCATGATATGAACAAAAGTGTTTAGAAAATCACTGTAAAAAAACAAGAGACCCAAAATCGAAAAAGTAAATGATTAGAGCTCAATAAAAAATATGCAAAATTGAGTAAAAATAAGGAAGATATCGTCGTTTTTCCGATCTGAAAAAATAAAATTTTCTTACTTTCTTCATCGCCTGTTCTGCATACATCAACAAGTCACTTCTAATAAACGGTCACTTGAAATTACTCATGAAAAAAATCTAAACTTTACTTATCTTAGTCCCGTAATAAATTAATTTAAATCAGAGCCCAAGGAATAAAAGGAATGAGTATCATTTAAAGTATCTTATAATAAAGCTCTTCTCTTAAATATACATCAACCATAGCTGGCCAAACGGTTGGACAGAATTGGGGCTGACATTTTTTGGGGCAACCTTGAGTGGGGTACTCAAGGTTGCCCCAAAAAAAGGCTAATAAAATTCGAAATTTCTGTTTCTTTAAAAATCGAATTTATTTTCGTTCAAAAATCAATTTTTTTTCAAAATTCGATTTTTAAAAATTCCAAGGGCAACGCCGGGCACTCTACTAGCTATTAGATAATTTGTTAATTTGTGCTGGAAATTAGAGAACTTAGCTCTCCAATATTTGAAGTGAGGATAATCTAAAATTTCAATTTTACCATCAAGCTGCACTAAAATGTTCAGCATAATATATTTTAGAGATTTATTAGAGAAGAGAATAAATAAAGGTTGTAATGCAAGGAAAGTTAATTGCTTTCGCGTATACTCTGCGTATATATTGAAACCAGTTCTCTCTGGGCGGAATTTGTAAACAAGAATAGATGCATCAGTGTTCGTTCACTATCCGAGGAGGTTAAAGGCATTAAATTTTGATAATTTTTATAATTCACATAATAGTTTCCAATGACCAGAATATTTCATTGATATTTTTATGTGAAAGATGGATCCCATGTCAGGCTTCGACATCCGTCTTGTGTTTACATTCCCGCACAGAGACAGTACAGTGCAGTACAAAAGATGCGTACACTTCTAAAATAACTTTCCTTGCATTAAATCCTTGGAATAAATAAAGAAAGTCAGTTATAGTACATTTTTGTATTGTATCATTATTATGAAAGGTTGTCTTCCTACATAGTACAGGCATACAGGGTTTCCCACAAAGGATGATACTTTCACAACAAGGAAAAGGATTTAAAAATGTCGTCTCTATTCTTTGTTGTTAAACCTGTATATTCCAGGGTTACCAACAAAAGATTAAATTTATGATCTTCGTCTCTTTAACTTTACGATCTGAACGTCGAATTTTGTCATCTGTCTAAACCAAAGTATTTAATGGCATTTTACTAGATTTTAACAAGAAATAAATTGCAGGTAATTTCCGGGGGGAGGGGGGGGGGCACAAGCAATTTTTTTACGTCTTATTTTTTTCTAAAAACAATAAAATAAAGAAATTACAGGGTGTCCCACATCATATTAGACCGAGAACGGGTCTAAATTACGATTTTCGGGACTAATTAGAAAACTTCATTAGAATGAATCACTTTGAAAAATAACATAAGGCTTATATAAGAATTTTCTTGCGGAAAATGATAAGTTTTTCGAGTATTAAGGGTTTATTTTGGTGTTAAAGATTGGAAATAATCTAATATGATATGGGACGCTCTGTACTATAATTCTATAATATTTAAGCTTAAATTGTTGTAACAAAAAATTTATTTGATTGGTTGACATGTTTTTATTAGAATAAAACAAAATCACAAAATATTCAAAAAATCAATTTTGGCATTTTTTCCTCAATGCAAACTAAAATATTTAAAAACATATTTACTTAAGCTTCTTACTTCAAATATTGTTTCTATTCAATTTACAGTTAATTATATTTTTCAAGTGGCATCACAAAGAAGTATTTTTAATGGTAGGATTTAAAACTTTTATTTGATAGCACAGCAAAAACACTTTTGCTGCAATATATAAACATTAATTTTTTTGTATATAAATAAGAATATGATTAAAAAGACATTACCTAAAAACTTGGTTTTCTTTTGCTATTTCCACTCATAAATCATAATGCTAATTCTTTTTATGAGAAAAATAAGAACTAACAGTATCCGGTGCTTTAAATGATAACACTTAACATACGTCTTATTTTATTTTTACGTTTTTAACTTTGATTTCAACAAAAAAATTTAAAAAGAAATAAAATTTTTAAGCGTTTTAAACTTGAAAAATTAGCAGTGTTGATGCCTATTAAACATAAAAATATCGAAAAAATTAATTCTGGATCAAAGTTTTCTTTTATAGGCATATGTAATATCTCTCTCTCGCGAAACTGAAATAACTTTTTTTCTGCTGTTTTAGTGGACTTTTAATATTTTTCATTGCTTTATAGTTTTTGAAACATAAACTATTAAAATTCTTAAGGTTAATATTTATTTTCAATTTGCTCGCCAGAAATCAGAAATTTTCTATCATAAACCTGTCCTTACAGAAAAAAACTAAAGGTATATGTGCGCTGAGGTTTATGTCTTTAGAAATCTATTTCTACATTTGCTTTCAAAATATGACGAGTTAATGTGATTTATTCTAACTTTTAGAACGAGTTAGTCACATATTTACATAACACATTATCTTTTAACATATTTAGAAGCATTTTCTGTGAACAATTGCTGGTCCGCACTCATCATACTCCTGCTTGGAGATCCACATCTGCTGGAAGGTGGAGAGGGAGGCCAGGATTGATCCTCCGATCCAGACGGAGTACTTCCTCTCAGGTGGAGCAATGATTTTGATCTTGATGGTGCTAGGGGCCAGGGCAGTGATCTCCTTCTGCATCCTGTCAGCAATACCGGGGTACATGGTGGTACCACCGGACAGGACACTGTTAGCGTAGAGATCCTTACGAATATCAACATCACACTTCATGATGGAGTTGAAGGTAGTCTCATGGATACCACAGGCCTCCATACCCAGGAAGGAAGGTTGGAAGAGAGCTTCTGGACACCTGAACCTTTCGTTTCCTATAGTGATAACCTGACCGTCAGGTAGCTCATAGGACTTCTCTAGAGATGTCGAAGCTGCTGCTGTAGACATTTCCTGTTCAAAATCCAGCGCAACATAACACAGCTTTTCCTTGATATCCCGTACAATCTCCCTCTCAGCTGTGGTGGTAAAAGCATATCTAAAAATACACTTATTTAACTGTTAAATTGGATTTTTTTTAATTAACTTTATATACTGGGTTACACAAGGTTAAATTTAGTCCTCTGCCTTCAATATTATCTTTTTATGGCTTATTCAATATTTAATGATGAGACAAAGAAACAAGTTTAAAGTTGCAGGGTTTCATAAATACAAGGAAACAGACATTTAGATATAGAAATATATGTATTTATACTAGGCTTCGCGGGCCCATCTTCTACATTAATTGTAAACATTTCTCTTTGTATACATTGTAAAACTTTCAAAAATTTAATTTTATTAGAGGCAAGTTTAGAAAATTTGACCCTCATTAAACCATCCCTGGGGTCACGCGAGGACCTACAAAAAATCGGGCCCGATCGGTTTAGCAGTTTTGACGTTTATTGGATGAAAACAGAAAGACAAGAAAAGTATATATATTTATATATATAGATGTTAGCTAAAGCTGGCCAAACGTCTGGACCAAATTGGCTGACATTTTTTGAGGAAACCCAAAGGTACTCCGGGGTTAACAAAAGCTAAAATACGATTTTTTCTTTCAAATTTTGATATTTTTTTCTTCCAAAATTCAATTTTTTTTATTTCAAGGGCAACACCGGGCACTTTAGCTAGTAGTTTATAAAGTTGTTTACCCTCTCTCAGTGAGAATCTTCATAAGATAGTTGGTTAGCTCTCTACCAGCTAAATCCAGGCGAAGAATAGCATGAGGGAGAGCATAACCCTCATAGATTGGAACAGTGTGTGATACACCATCTCCAGAGTCCATAACAATACCAGTTGTACGTCCAGAAGCATATAGGGATAGAACTGCTTGAATAGCAACATACATTGCTGGCATGTTGAAGGTTTCAAACATTATTTGGCACATCTTCTCTCTATTGGCCTAGAAAATTATTAATGAAAACATTTTAAAATTTGGTAAAACAAAATCTTGAATCTCCGCTTTGCTTTTGATAATGTAATTTTTGCTATTGCGTCAAACGCGGCGTCCCGGAAAGGTTACGGGGCTGAGTGTTAGCTAAGGTAAGCTAGGACATTTTTCACATAGAAAAAAGTTATTTATCATAAACATTGTAGCGCCGTTATCAATTGTACCTTAGGATTGAGGGGAGCCTCGGTAAGTAGAACAGGTTGTTCCTCAGGAGCAACCCTGAGCTCGTTATAGAAAGTATGATGCCAGATCTTCTCCATATCATCCCAGTTAGTGATAATACCGTGCTCAACAGGGTACTTCAGGGTTAGAATACCTAAATACCAAGAATAAAGTGTATTTTTAGAAAGTGAAAATGTCTCTCTTTAAAGAAACTGACATTGTAATTGACCTACCATGCCTGAGTAGCAACTAACGCTGAACAGTGATAACCAATTATGTGAAAGAAATCTTCGTTTTTTATCTTAAAAACTTTAATTCTGAGAATTTCATGAATTATTTTAGTATTCACGATAGAGTAACGATTGAAAATAATATTTTTTTGTAGTTAAAAACATGGACAGCTCATTTATTCTTGAAAGTATAATGTTTTTAGGGATACCATTATACTTTGCATGTTTTAAAACTTAACTAAGCGGTGATTTTTTTCCTTGATAGTGGGCAAATATAGTTCCAACTTCCATCCCCCCCCCCTGGTAAAAGGCAACTAACCTCTTTTGCTCTGTGCTTCATCTCCGACATAAGCATCCTTCTGCCCCATACCAACCATAACCCCCTGGTGACGAGGTCTACCAACTATTGAAGGGAAAACAGCTCTAGGAGCATCATCTCCAGCAAATCCTGCTTTACACATTCCAGATCCATTATCAACTACCAGGGCAGCAACATCGTCGTCACACATTCTACAAATAGGAGTAGCATACAGTGGGAACCAGAAAACAGTGAAATGATTTCCTTTATTTTTGTGTAATAAAATGTTCTGTGGAAAAAGCAGAACATATTTGACCGTTTAAGCTTTATAGTATCTTGGACAAGGAATCTGTTTATATATTTATACTTTGCTTGTTTCTTTGTTTCTTTGTATTCAATAAACGTTAAAACAGGTAAAATTATTTGTGGCAACTCTCATCACCCAAGGCAAGGTTATGGATGGAAAAAATGTCAATATTTTCTATCTTTGAAAATGAGCAAATTCAAACGGAAAAATTTGCGAAATCAGATTTAAAAAGAAAAATGGCAGCTCTAAGAACAACGGTTAACAGATAAATGTGTGGATAGAAAAGGACCACGAAGACCCTGAACATTTGAAACTTCTCATTTTCATTAAACACTATATAGCAAGTATTTTCGCAAATTTTTAATTAAAAGTTTCAAAGACATATTTTAATCCCTACTTGAGTTGCAAAATTAGACACAGAAATTAAATACCCTCAAGACCCTCATAAAGTTCAAGGGTCAGGAGTAATAAAGATATTTAATGTTGACCAGAGACAATTAAAATTTTTAGTTTTGCAAAAGAGATGCATGCATTGAATTATTTACAGAGCGTTCAGCCTCATAAACCTAGATAATGAATATCTGGACTAAAAACTGTTGACACATTTAACTAGTCTACTACATCGTATTTTCATATTTTATGGACACTTTTGTGTTTCTTTGTTAAACTTAAAACATCTTTATTTTTTTTATGAATCCTTCCAAAAAAGTTTAGTATGAAGACTATTTCAAGATACATACAACACTTTCCAAAAAAATGGTATTTAAAAATAGGAGTTTTGGAGTTTTTTTTTTAATTGAAAAAAATTATTTTCATAATGAAATGCAATTTTTTATCGACAACTTAAAAAACTAAATCTAATTTTTTATCTTCTTGTCGTTTTTATTCGTTTCTTAACACTGAAGCCTAAACGATTTTCAATTCCTGCGTTAACGAAAGTTTGGTTATAAGCTATTTTTAGTTCAGGGTTATATATTCTTTTAGATTCAGAGACCAAATTTAATAAATTCAAACTAGTAGTTATTTCAAGTAGCCCTCCATCCAAAGAAGACAATTAAAGCTTAAGATTAAAAAGGTTTGTCTGATCAAGTAATGCCAAGTATGAATTAAATGTAATTTTTTTTCTATCTTTAAACTGTTTATTTTTATTTGTGGTTTCTCTGCAAAAGTGACTTTCGCATTTCATGCTTATCAGAAACACTGTAGAAACTCACAGATCAGATGAAGGTTTCAAGGGTACCGTTGTAAATCTTAAACGTCAAGCACCACAGATCACTATACTTATAATTTATTTATCAATGTTGAAGTTTTTCTTTTTACGCCTTATTCTTTTTTTAAATGAAAATCTTTCTTTTAACAAACAAAGAAATTGATTTGTTGCCACAAACTCTGATTTTCTAATTCCTATATCTTAGGCATTTCAAACTATGAATTCTTTTAGATCAAATAATCAAAGTTTGAAATATAAAAGATTTACACCGTCACGTAGCGAAGATATAATATAGGGATCAGAAAATTTGAGTTTGTGGCAAAGACCTAATTCCTTTCTGACAATTCCAATAAAGCTTATTATTCAGAGAAGCCTGTCTTTATTTCATATTTAAGTATTTAATCGTTAACCTTTTTACGGTCTATTTTTTCCTTTAAAATATCTAGATAATAGAAAAAGATTTTTCGCAAAGGAATTGAGTCTTGGTCACAAACTCTGAATTTATAATCCCTAATTCTTTGGAACCCAATGTCGAAAATCTTTGATATTTCAAACTTATATTATTTGATCTAACAGAATTCATAGTTTGAAATATCCAAGGTCTACGACATTGGAATCCAAAGATATAGGGTTTAGAAAAGCAGAGTTTGTGGCAAAGACTCAAATCCTTTATCGATATTTTAAAAAATATTGAACATCTTGAACATCATATTTGAGGTCCCAAAAAATGTGGGCCCGAGCGGTTCAGCCGTTTTTACGTTTTATAGATACAAACAGAAAACCAAATAAACAAATTATAGTATATATATAGGTCGTCAGGCAGACAAATTAAAGTTTTAAATTTAAGACTATATTTCATTAATTTTTAGAGTCCGTCAAAAGTGTTGATTCGAAATTCATCATAATTTGATTATGTTCAAGTTCAAACCTAATTTTAATATGTTTTTTTAATCAATTAGGAAGAGCTGAAAATTGTCAGAATTGACTACATTTTAAGACAGAAAAATGACGAAATCTAATTTATAGAGTGTTCTAGTCACAAGACCCCGTGTACAGATTTGTAATAAAGAATGATTACAATATCCTTTTTAGATAGAACAGCTGCTCTTCAAAAGTGATTTACTCTTCAGAAACTCTACGGAAAATTGTCAGAATTGGTCACTTTTTTCTAAGTTGGAAACATGACGATATTTTCCAGAATATTTATCAGTTAAAGGTTTAATGGGACCGTAGTAAAACAGATATTGCCATTTATTACTTGTTACTTGTTATCGTATCTTTTATATTCAAGTCATGAAGCCCAAAAAGTATAAAGTATACCTGACTGAGTAAGGTTCTAAACCTGACTGCTGGAGTTGACCGGAATCCTCAGCTTTTATATTATATGACCCGGGGAGAGAGGCCGGCAAATGGGGGTGGGGTGAGGGGGGAAGCTAAAGATTAAACAGATGAAGATTTCTCAGACTAAAGGGTCGTTGAGTGCGATGTCATAAAACAGAGATAAACTGAATACGTTTGTTTCTTTTTTATATCTTTTCTTAACTTATTTTTAGAGAAGGGGTTGTTTTTTCAAAAGTTTCAACAAATAACTAAGAAAAAGATGAATTTTTTTACAGACATTTTTTAACAAAGGTTCAAAATATAATCTAAATAGAAGAGAACCTTCAAGACACAAAAAAAATTCCAAAAATTCTTTAAGACAGCTTGCCAAAATAATATATATAATTTTATATAATGTAGTGTTATTGTCTAGATATATATAAAATTTATATATTTCTAGATATAAGAAGCTCTTTTGACAAACGTAAAATATTTTTAAAAAATTGTTTTTTTTATTTCACTGGTTTAAAAAAAAAATTTTTGGCATATTGAAGACAAAACTCAATCTTTGCATTATCACATTATTTTTAAAGTCTTTTCTTTTTGAGGTCACATAGTATAAGATGATAACAAGTTCATTGTCAGTTATCAAATTCAGTTGTAACTAACTTAATAAATATATGTTTTGTGATGTAAAGAAAAAATAATAACATTTTTTAAAAGATTTTATAAATGAAAATATATTTCTACTAAATTATTGTTAAATTCTAAAGCTGACAGTGTGTTTCAATCTCTGCGACAATTTAATGAACAAAAGATGTATTAAGATTATATTGCATTAAAATGGAATTAAAGGGAAACATAAGTTACAATTATTCTTAAAGAGGATTTAGGACTGGATATGGGACTCTTAGATTTGAAGATTTGGACTCTTGTCCCTCTTGAATCTGGTCGCTCTGCTGGACTCTGTGACTATTGGCTCCTGGACTGTTTAAAACCCATTTGTAAAAAAAAAGTCTGAAATTTAATAATTAATAATAAACATATTTTGTAAAATATATATATCCCTGTCAGTCCTCGATCCTGTAAAGAATCTGATAAACAAATTAAAGAAGGAAGCTTCTGTAAAAACCCTGAAATCTGATCCGTCCCCTGCAAATACTATATTCTTAAACCTCAACTTGCTTTTCTAATTAAATCTTCAAAATCAAACTTATTGTTTAAAATACAAGAGATCGTTCGCGAAATTCTAATTTATGTCGCATACAATTTTACACTGCAGGTAGGGTTTAAACCTTGAAATGAGAGGAAAGATAATATTTTTATTTCTAATAATAAAAATTGTAAAAACAATGTATTGTCCTGAATCCTTTTAAAAATTTAAACGTAGTTCTATTTCAGCACCAAAATTAATTTATTTTATTTTGTTATTGTTTTTTTTTTAAATGTAATTACGTTTTATTTAACCTTTTTTATTTAGCTATGTTATAAACTATAGGAAATTAAATTTATAACGGTCTCAGACATTTTAGACAACGACCCAATTGTAAAAAAAAATCTTTATAGACAAGAATGCCTTATAAAATAGACTCTAAAGAATCTCTTAAAAATCTAGAAATGGGAAACGACATCTCCTTATGTCACATTTGACATAGTTTTTAGGCATACATATCTGATGTTAAAAGATGATCCTAACGGAAACTGTTCTAAGCACCACAAAAAATCATTAAAAAATCTTTAATGTAATATAAAAATAATAACTTTGATCAATCAAGGAACTAATTTTATCAATTAGAGAGGTCGCTGAATTACCACAACCGATTCAAATCCAGATTCAGCAATTAAAAGTTAAAGATTAATGAGTATATGATCGTTTTAGGAATTTTGATGATCCAGCTGTGAGTCATGAAGAGCCGAGAGCTGCCAATCATAGCAGTGTTGATCGGGTTCTGTCGATCTGTAGGACTGAGTCCCAGTCACTATTTACTTTGACCAAATGTATTTAATTCAATAATAAAGGTCTTTGCTCATATGTATATATATTACATATATATATTTGCTATAGCTGGTCAAACGGCTGGACCAATCTGGCTGACATATTTTTAGGGAACCCATTGGGTATTAAAGTCTATAAAAAATTAGAATTTTTTATAATATTTAAACAAAAATATTAATATCCAAAGTGAGAACTCATTAAAATTTGACGGAGTCAAATAAAAAAAATCATTCTATAGTGCGGTAGAAATCCAGAAGTTGTCAATTCCTTAGTAATGCAATTTCCTGTTAACTTCAACAATAAAATATATGCATTTATTATTGGTTAGTTCACAGAAAACATCAAAAAAATACTTATAAAATTCTCAAATTAGATCATTTAAAGAATAAAAACAAGAACAATAGTTTTCTATGAAATCTGCTGGTAGACTCGTGAACCTATAGAAAAGGAAGACGACAGTTAGACTCAAGTTATGATTTTAGATACAGTTTCCAAAGTTCTGGCTTAGCTGCATATCTAAAATTATAACTTGAGTCCAACAATTAAATGAACATTGAACACAAAAAAACGGTGCATTTTCTTTCACTTAATTTAAGTTGATCTTAAGGCTTCTATAGTAAGACTGGTACTACATAAAGGACCTAATTGCTTCAAAACAACAAAAAATACACAGATTGCCCAAATATCATTTTCCATTTTAGTTTCATAAACGATATTTATCATAAACCATGGATTTTGGATAAATTAGATTTGATTTTTTCTTTACACTGTCTTTTTGATTATAAAACATGCTACAGTGAGAACCAGAAAACTCTGGAATAGGAAGTCGACTGTCAAGTTCTGACTTTAAATAGTTAATTGAACAAGGAACACAATAATTGCTAAATGTAAATAGACCAATTTCACTTAATAGGTGATCTGATCACCTACTAGTAAAGCTATTGCTTTGTAGCACTATAGCACCATCAATTATGCACTTTAGTATTGCATTAATGTCATCTTTCTATTCTACAGTTTTCTGGTTATCACTGTACGGAAAATTAAAACCAATCTAATGGGTATAACCCAATAACAATGAGACTCTGCAGACACGACTGTAAATAATTTCATAAGCATTCAGGGTTAACCACAAAAGATGAGAATTCAGAGACGACTATACGAATTAATTAGACTTTTTTCTTCCATTAATGGTTCCTTTTAACTGTAAACTTGTTTTATCCTTTACTGCTTGGTCTATTATACCATTATACCATTATATTCGATGTTGTAAGTTGTTAAAGGCAGAATACCCCTAGTTTGAATAAAAGAGATGGGACAATGTCGTCTTCCACGAGCTTAGATTTCTATAAGTTAATCTTGTATACGGTGGACAGGTCGATATACGATCCGTCGTAACACCTTATACCTCTAATCATTGTTAAATAAACATATCTTGTAACAGAATCCTATCCTGCTAGACAATCCTGTCCTGGTACAGAATCCTATCCTGCTAATCAATCCTGTCCTGTTACAGAATCCTATCCTGCTTAACAATCCTGCCCTATTACAGAATCCTGTCCTGTTACAGAATCCGGTCCTGTTACAGAATCCGGTCCTATTACAGAATCCTATCCTGCTAAAAAACCCTGTCCTGTTACAGAATTCGGTCCTATTACAGAATCCTATCCTGGTAAACAACCCTGTCCTGTTACAGAATTCTGTCCTATTACAAAATCCTATCCTGATAAACAACCCTGTTCTGTTACAGAATCCTATCCTGCTAAACAACCCTGTCCTGTTACAGAATTCGGTCCTATTACAGAATCCTATCCTGATAAACAATCCTGTCCTGTTACAGAATTCTATCCCGCTAAACAACCCTGTCCTTTCACAGAATCCGGTCCTGTTACAGAATCCTATCCTGGTAAAGAATCCTGTCCTGTTAAAGAATCCTATTCTGTTAAAGTATAATGCCCTGTTACAGAATCCTGTAATGGTAATGATTCTCATTCTGGTAATGATTCTTGTCCTGTTAAAGGATCCTGTCTGTCCTGTTACAGGATCCTGTCCTGTTACAGACTCTTGTCCTGTTACAGACTCTTGTCCTGTTAAATAATCCTATCCTGTTAAATAATCATGTCCTGTTAAAGAAACCTGTCCGGGTAAAGAATGCTGTCCTGTTACAGAATCCTGTCTTGTTGAGGATCCTGCCATTTACAGGATCCTGTCCTGTTGAGGATCTTGCCCTTAGCAGGATCCTATCCTGAAAGGGATGTGGGACTCGTTTGGCACACCCCTCCCCTCTATGAAGTAAGGATAGAAAGTACATATATAAAAAGTAAGGATAGAATTGTTAATAATTGCATTTATAATGTATTCCAGTTTAATATAAACAACATGACTGACTTTGAGAAAGTTTTTGAAAAATTGAAATCCTGCAACACATTTTACAAAAATATAAATATTGAATTTGTTTCAAACTCCGACCGTCTGGAAAAATAATAATTTTTATTTTATCTTTATCAATTCATTTCTCTCAGACATTGTTTAATCGCATTAATTTTAAGATTAAGATAAGAATATGATTACAAAATGTTTTGTTATCTTGGCAATTTTAGAATAATTTTTTCATACAGGGTGTCCCAATAAAAAAAGGAATTGAGAGACGTTCATTCTCGTTTTTATACTTTTTTTGCCATGCATTAGATATCAGAAATCAAAGATGACTTTAAAGTCATCTCTCAATTCCCATGTTTATTGGGACACCCTGTAGAATAAAGCAAATTGTGTACTTAGCAACTGTCAAACGTGCAACAAACTCTACCTTGAGAATAACCCTTATTTGCAGATATTGATCATGAAAATAAAGCAATTTAAGCACATCTCTCCTATATATAATGATGTTTTGATCACAATCTTTTTCAAGACATTAGTCTTCATACCTTTCTGTTGAGAAATTGTCATTCATGTGCACTGGTGTCCTAGTAAAATCAACCATGTACACTGGTGTCCCAGTAAAATCAACCATGTGCACTTGGTGTCCCAGTAAAATCAACCATGTACACTGGTGTCCCAGTAAGATCAACCATGTACACTGGTGTCCCAGTAAAATCAACCATGTACACTGGTGTCCCAGTAAAATCAACAATGTACACTGGTGTCCCAGTAAAATCAACCATGTGCACTGGTGTCCCAGTAAAATTTAGATTTAAAGGAAAGGGTTAAAAAAACGTCTTTGATCCAGAAGAAACTTTTTTTGGAAGTGTTATTGTTGTTTATAGAAAAAAACCTATTCTTAAATATGGTTGTGTTACCTGAATAAATGAAGTCGGAGATATTGTTCTTTTTTCAGAAATAATTAAATTCTAAATTATTGATATCTCCAATGAATGTAAGGCAAGGAAAGTCAATTGCTGTTTTGTATACTTTGTGTACATATTAAAACCAGTTCTATTTGGGGGATTTTATAAACAATAATAGATGCATCAGTGTTCGTTCAGTATTCGAGGAGGGGGGTTCAATGGAGAATTTACTTCTCCTTAGTAAAATATTACAATGGAATAACTTAAAGTTTTTTTTAATTTTGATAATTTATGTTATAAATTCCTATGACCAGAATAAATCATTGATTTTTTATTTGAAAGATGGATCCCATGTCAAGCTGTGACACCCCTACTCTTGTGTTTATATTAGAACCCAAAGACAGTACACTGCAGTACAAAAAATGCGTACACCACTGAAATGACTTTCCTTGCCTTACATTCATTGGATATCTCCATCAATTAACTAAAGCTGTGATGAACTACATTTTGGAAAGTATAAATAAATATTTATAAAATATATGTATAATACAGTGCACTGTGCAGTACAGCCTTTTAACCCTCTATAGGTCAATTATCTTTTAAAATATAAATGATTATATGATGATCTTAGGTTAACCGGAAAACCTTCCGAAAATTGAATTTACCAAACCTTAACCGATTTTCGAAAAAAACATTTTGAAAAAAAGAAAGGTGTTGGATACTTTTCCAAATCATTTCCCTAAGGGCGACTTCCCAAATGAGCAATTTCCCAAGTGGCAACTTCCCAATTGAGCAATTTCCCAAGCGGCAACTTCCCTAAGGTTAGGTTTAGCCCTCTGAGGACAGACTTGGAAAGTTGCCGCTTGGGAAATTGCACATTTGGGAAGTTGCCACTTGGGAAATAGCACATTTGGAAAGGTGCCGCTTGGGAAATTGCACATTTGGGAAGTTGCCGCTTGGGAAATTGCACATTTGGGAAGGTGCCGCTCGGGAAATTGCACATTTGGGAAGTTGCCACTTGGGAAAATACCCATGGGAAGTTGTAACTTGGTAACAATCCTTTGGGAAAGAACCTAACATCAAAAGAAAAGTAGTGAGTTAGCTGAGGTTCAGTCTAAAACGTGTATACAAGACAAGTACACAAATAATTTCACTATAACTACTGTACCTGTTCTGTACCCATTTCAAACAATAAGTCGATTTTTAATCTAATGAAATAACTATTTACTTTAAAACAACATCAAATATACTTAAGACTGCTTTTAATATCGTCAAACTAAATTACAGTGGAATGGGTTTGATCCATAGAAGTATAGGACTAAGGCCCCTGTGATTAAATGGTTTTTGTTTTCTATATTGATTGAGAATATATATTCTATAATCTATGATATTATAAATATAATTTGATAAATATGATAAATCATAGATGATAAGAAATTGAAGATTTTAAGGGATAAATATAGTTTACATTTTATTTTGTTTATAGTACACAATAATGAATTATTAATAAGTAGAAAAGCCCCCTTCCCTTCCTAAGTTTTGCGTGTCCGCCCCTGTATTAGTAAGTATTGTCTTACTGTTCTAATACTAATCTTATTAGTAAGTATTGTCTTACTGTTCTAATACTAATCTTATTAGTGTAAATTCTACATCACTCCGAAATAGATATTAAGGTAGCAAAATATAATCTCTTATCTATAAGGGACAGTCTTATACAGGGTTACCTATAAAGTATGAGAGTGTAGAGACGACTTTACACAATATACTAAGGAAACGAAATTTTCTCACAACAGTTGACATGTTTTCCAAAATCAAATAAAAAAGTGTAAAAACAGAAAATAAAGAACACATATAATTGCACTTATTTTTCTGTAATTCTATTCTAAAATGATCACTATCATATTAATAATTTTGTCGGACACAAAAACTAAGTTGACACTTGTGACGTAAAAATACAGCTGTACTGAGTGTGTGTACTGTGTAATAATTCTACGTTGCCGTCTATTGTACTAGAATCTATTTGGTTGTAGCTAGTTAAGGTACATCTCTTATTCACAAAATTATACTTGAATTATTTGAAAAGTGAATGATACTTTGCAATAAAACTTGTTCCTGTTAATATCTACGTGTTAGTACTTTTATTAGTCCATTGAGGAATTTCAGAAACCAGGTTTTCTTGTGCCTAAAGTTTCAATCTCAGCTTTCACCATTTGTACATTGAGCGTACACGTACTGTGTACTTTATGTACTCTTGCACCTCAATTTTTTGTTAATATTTTTTAACAGTTGTTTGTTGATCGTCAATTGTGACTTTTCTGTATCGAATGTGAATTCTGATAATGACTTTTAAGTCATAACTAATCAAAGATGTAAACATTTAGAATCATTTTTAGCAAATAAGGTATAATTGTCCGGGCCAAAAAAACCTGTATAAAAAAATCCAAAACAGTTTTATTTTAATGTAAGTAAAGCATTTAAAAAGTTAAGGAAACAGTTAATAAGACTATTTGATATTTGTTGTGATCGTTTTCAGGGTTTCATTTTCATGGAAACGAATAAGAATTAAGAAACCATCGGACTGAAATTAAACAATCCGTTAGATATTACAAACAATAGTCTTCGGTTATTTTTCGATGCATTCGTATAAAGTTGGTATTTCAAAATAATTTTTAATTTTTATGATCTGAGTCGAGATACTTTTGAAAACATTTATTCCTGTTTCGAGGATTTTTGATAATGAAAACGACATTTTCATATTTTCCAGGAATGTTCGAAAATCCAGCGCCAGCGAAATATTATTAAAAAAAACAAAGTAAAAAACTCTATGACATATTAAACGAATGCGTCGAAAAATAATTGATGACTATTGTTTGTAATATCAATATTGCAACTTATAAATTACTTCAACAAAGTTTAATATATGGAGTAATACTTAAAAGTGTTGTCTTATATATATATATATATATATATATGTGTATATTTTGTGTACCTTTTATATTTTGATATTTTTTAATGTTCGCCTTTTACAAGTAAAATGTGGATACGAATTCAACTTCGAGTTTAAGTATGAATCAGGCGAGGGGAGGAAGGTCAGTCACAACAATTTCTAGTCCGATCCACATTCTCCTCATTTTCTCGTTCGAACCACCTCGAAATCCTTTTTTTTAAGAATTGCCACGTTTGGGCATAATTGAAATAATTAATTTTTATAAATCTAAGAAAATAGTCCTAATTTTGAATTAAAGTTTTTAAGTTCACATTTACTTCAAAATGTTGACCTTTTTTACGCGCATTTTCAGATATTCCTAATGTAGAATGCCGCAAGTAATTCCGAATTTAAATAACTTTAATTTTTTTTGTTAATTATAGTGAAAACCATTGAATTTTTCCGTGTGGTTCCATGGGGAAAATGATAGGCAGAGGTATGTCAAATATGTTGCTATTTATTTTGTTTCGCGAAGGTGAGCAATTAAAGAGGCAGAATAGATTTAAATTTCACCCAAATAAAGTTTGACATCACTTTCCTGGCATTAATAATTGTAACATGATGTATAATTATTGCAATACTTTAGTCTATCTTTATGTTATGCCCTAACGTTGACAGATTTTTAAAAGATAGTTTAACTTCAAGAAATCTAAACTTCAAACCACATAATAATCGAAGGACGAGGATTTCAGAAAATGAGGAGAATGCGGCTCGGACGAGATATTAGTGTGGGTGGTCATACCTCCCCTCAGTCATGCCATACATCAAAATATATCTAAGCTGCTACAACCCTTTTGAATGGGGTACACTGCTTTACTTTTAAAATTTAATTTTAAAATGTTGATTTTAAAATGTTGAATTTAAAATATTCCCCTGAATTAAAGTGGTTCTATTCTGTCTTTCTAGGATAACCCTCTATATTATAGAGTACGCCGGGGTTGTACTGTCTGGTTCTATACAGCTGTATTTACTGCCTGAGTCAAGCACTGCCTGTTCATCAGTCAACAATCAACCATGTCTACGGTAAGCACAATAGTTATTTAAATTTTTACAGTTTCGATAACTATTGGAATAGAGTGATGAACTTTGGTTTCGTATAGCGATGCGAATTCAAAGAAAGCTGTATATTGTAGAAAGTTTCGTCTGCTAATTTAGAACTGGGTCATTTTGGCAAATGTGTAAATTTCTGTGTACAATCAAAATAAATTTACACAAAATACTTATCAAATGTGTTTTATAGTTTTCGTGATTTTAAAATTAAGTATTAAAATATTCGTCAAGGACGATCTCTTAGTCGTCATTTAAATTTCTACAGAGGGACTCTACCCCCCCCCCTTCTTTCCCCTGGATCACTAAAATGTATGGTTGTAAGTGCATTTCAGGGTCTGAAAGGGTGCTAAGCTCTCCCGGCCCCTCCCTGGAATGAAAAACCACTTTTTAAGTCCCCAGACCCCAATGGACAAATTCATGGAAACGCCTCCATCCCAATATATTAAGACCATCTTTTAAGTTGTAGGTTACATGGTATTTTAAAGTACAAAAACCAAAACAGGGTGGTGTTAAGACTTAAGATACCATCTTGGCCACGTTACCATTTTAAGCTTTGTGAAAGTTAGATTTATCGTATTTTATTAGTTAAAATCCGCTAAATTGATGGGGAAAATGCACAATTACGCATTTACTTCAAAAGACAATTATGTTATATTTGAACAAACAATTGAAATATACCTACCTGTGTATATAGAATATCAATTTTATTCTATATATTTACTAGGTTTGTATACATTGTCAATTAGTATAATTAATTGTTGATAATCTATTTACAAAATACTTGAGTTTGTGATGAAAGTTGGGTCAGGGGTATGACTTTTTAAGAACCAGTTTTGTTAATCCGGGCTTCTTATAGAACTTGGATATTTAACTATTATGTACAGGGTTATCCACAAAGGATAAGACTTCAGAAACTTTTGCATACGGAAGTCCTTTCAAAATACTCAATTGAGTGCAGAAACCAAAAATTAATCTTCAAATCGTCATATTTTTAAGTTTTTGGTCGTTTTTACTGTCTCATCCTTTGTGGGTAACCCTGTATATTGTATACTAAAGAGCCCGGCCTTGACCGTGGAATTAAACAAAAACTTTGGAAAAAAGTCGAATTTTTTTAGCCTTTGTCAATTTAGCCAATTTGGTCAAGCCGTTTGGCCAGCCATAGCTAACATATAAATATATGTGAGCGAAAAGCTTCATAAATAAAAATGGAAATGAGCGAAGATTTATAATGTAAAGATAGTTATTTCATGCATTTATTTTTCGTTTTGTTAAAATTATATTTTATAAATAAATAATTATTTTTTTTTATTTTTGAACAGCATTCCCATTACAATTTTATCTATATAACTCTTATTTTCATTAAATACATGTTTGAAATCTTATAATGATCAATTGTACATAATGGATTCTACATGTAATTTTTAGTGGCTTATTAATATGCAATATTATTTATAACAGTCTTTACTTAATCGGTTTTATTTTCAATCTCCTGTGTCCGAATTTAATGAATTTAAGCCACGTCTGAAATCCCCCAAAAACGGTTTGAATTGACCGCCGGCTTAAATCTTGAAAAATTTAATACGAACTTAAGTGAAACCAACCATATTTGAGCCGCGGATTAAATTTAAGCCGGGGATCAAATTTTTTAAATTCGGTCTCTGACTTCTGAACCAACCCCTCCCCCCATATTAAAATTTACACCTAAAGGATATTTCCCTAGTTGATAGTAGCCACAGCGCTTGGTGTATAGAAACCCAAACTTTATAATTTAATGTCATTTTAGTTGTTATTATTTAGCGGGAGGGTTAGCCGTTCAATTTAAAATTTTTTTTAATATTATTATTTTATTAGGATGCTGAGTATATTGCAGCTATAGAGGAGGCCTGGGAGGAGGGTCTAGAGCTAGCCAACTCTACCGAGGGATGGAAAAAGGAGAAGGAGGATAAGGATACGGTGAGAACTATTTTTTTAATCCTTCAAAGTCTAATTTTTAAGGGTTTAAAAGAGTACATCGAGGTCGTTAATTATGAGCGAGAGAGATTCAGTTAAGCTAGACATGACTGGCTCAACTAATTCTCTTTTGCCACCAGATCAACTCGAACCAAAAGGAAGGTTTAATTTAATATTTAAGTTAAGTAGTTGAAATAGTCGTAGATAAGTTTAACTACTTCCCACTTTTCATAAACTTGCAGCTCAGGATGTCAAGTCAAAGGTTGAATATGTTTAGTATCAACTGTAGTGAATTTAATTTTTGTTATGAAAAATTATCATCAATCTATCAAAATAGCCAAAATTTAAGCAATTTAATGAACCACGAAACTCCATCCTTTTTTAGTTTGTTCACAAAAAACTATTGCAAATTAGAAATATTCGTTAAACTTAAATAAAAAACTTTGAATTCAAACTCTAGAATTTTCTATCCTTGATTTTGTTTAACTTACCGTGCAATAAAGCGTGTTCAATGTTTAACTGCAAATTGTAAATTTAAATATGCAATGTTTAGAAATCATGTTTTAAACCACAATGTGACAATACCGCACAAACCCCATCAAAACTTATACATGTACGAAAACGATACATACATATATGTTCATTTTGAATTTTTTTTTTCTGTAGCAGGGTTTGTTTCTAAGCTCGAAAAGTTTTAATAAATCTCTTTTCTGTAATTTTTTCCTTTATTGAAGTCCATTTTGGGGTCTTTTGCAGCAGATTTCATTTCATTAAGTTCCTTATCTTTAGAATAAGATGTTTTTGAGCATTTTCTCATTAAGATTTAGACACTATAGTAAAAAGTAAAATTAGTAGCGATACAAAACTTTATTCGGAATAAGTATACTCTTTTTATTCCCGAACCATCTTTTTAAATCTGTTTAATTTATAAATCATTAATAAAGTTCTAACTCAGGGTGATCTGGTTGAGGTAAAGAAAAATGGGAAAGGGAAGAAGATTTATAGATGCAGGGGAAGAATTAATATGCCAAGGAAACTCTTAGAAGAAGCATTAAGGTCAGAAGAATAAAAAACAAGTTTCGTTCATTTAGAATATTGAACTAATAGCTTGTGAACCTTACTTTTCATGAAAACTAAACTTTAAGTCAACTAAATCAAATTAAAAAATGTTTAACCAATCAAAGAACATTTTTGTGGTTTTACCAAGATCCCCAATCAAAATTTGAGGAAAATCGGTCCGGGGGTTCATTCATGACATTTGATGAAATCGCCTTCACATGATAAAAAGCCATGAAAGTTCTGATTGACGGAATCTAATATTTGTGTTTGCAGTGACACGGACAACGTTAAATCCTGGAACAATACTCTAACTGAAGCTAAACTACTCAAGAAGCTAAACGATACATGTGCAATCTCATACCAGGTTTAAATTCACGTAAACGATACATGTGCAATCTCATACCAGGTTTAAATTCACGTAAACGATACATGTGCAATCTCATACCAGGTTTAAATTCACGTAAACGGTCAACAGGCGAAGGTCAACGGTCAACGGTCAACGGTCAACGGTCAACGGTCAACAGTCAAAGGTCAACGTTCAAAAGTCAACAGTCAAAGGTCAAAGACCGGAATAATTAAAAAATCAACGAAAAGAACCGTCATGTTATGATTACGAACTAATTGCAACGGAAATTTGTGAAAGTTATTTACAATTTACTTTGTTCCACTGTTATTGTCCTATTTTCATTCTTGTAAAGTAAATAGCAAATATAGTACAGTTAAACCCTAAATAAATCATACATCGAAAGAATTCATCAAATGTCGTATTCTTCACTTTCTGATAATGGAATGTTGCAGATATTTAGTTTTTTAATTAAATGATTTTATGGAGCTCTTTAGAACTGTTCCCGTATATTCATGGTCATTTATTAATTTTTTCAAATACTAAGAATAACGAAAAAAAGTATAAAACCCATTGAAAAATTGTCAAGACGACATTAGATACATTCTTTCGATGTATGGCTCATGTAGGGTTTTACTGCAGTGAATAATCATGGATAAATATTTTAAAACATTGTTTTTAGATTAAGTTTTTTTTTGTTTAAGATTACCACAGAAGCTGCTGGAGGAATGGTGTCAGCTCGAGATTTTGTGTACGGTAGTAAGGTATAAAACAGTCTAAAAATCAACAGTTAGGTTACGATAGGTCTAAGTTATTAAAGCCTTGTAATTATAACGAAAGATTTTTATTTGAAAATATTAAATCTTTAAATTCTGATTGATTTAAGAAAGACAACGTAGAAACAATTTTAAAAAAAACTATTTCATAAAATTCTGTCCTAAGAGCTTTACTAGAACTAGAACGTTACTTTTCAAGAATATTTTGATATGCCTCAATATTATAGATCAAAAATTCCAAATTTTAGATTGGAAGAACAGCAAATGACGCGTTTGTAATGGGTGGGAAAAGTGTGGATTACCCAGACGCGCCTAAAAACTCCAAAATTGTGAGGTACTTTTTTTTTAATTGTGAAAGAAAATGTTTATCCTGTGAATGATGGTGGTTCAACCATCTTGTTTGAAATATAGAACTTACCGAAAGAATTTCTTAATGAAAAACAAACTTTGGGTCTGTCCTAGTATACGATTTTTGGACCCCCCCCCCCCCCTCCTATCAATTTTGTACATGACCATTTATTTTTCAGCAAATTTATTATTATTTTTTTTTTGTTATTTAGGGTTAGGTTAGGTTAAGATACTTTCTGGGCCGATTAGGAAATTACCCAAACTTTTAGAGATTACACATTTTTAACATATTTTTAACCTTTTTTCCAAAATTTCAAAAAAAAATGCTTGAAGTTTCGAAATGTTCGAAATGTCTTTGGAAGTTCGATATTAAGTAGAAAATGTTATTTGCGCAGGTAAATTGTATCTTCAATCTGTTTCATAATTATTTTGTATTTTTTCACCAAAATACTAATAAAATAATATCTAACTTTGTATGAAATAATCTAACTCTGAAGAACAAGAAAAAAGCTATATATTAAAAGGCTAAATAATCTTAATTCAAAAAGTTTTTTTTTTAAATTGTATCCGATTATGTCTTTGAACAGTTAACTTAACGTAACACCAACTTTTCAAAATGTCGAGCATTTTGTTCCAAATTTTTCACACATTTTTATTTACTCTTCATTCTGTTCGTAATTTCAAAAAAATGATCGCAATTTCGAAGAAAATGGTCGTAATTTGAAACAAAAAGTTCATACTTTTAAGGAAAATATTAATAATCCTGATCGAAATATTCGTAATTTTTATTAAAATGTTCAAAATTTTTGATGTAATGTTCATAATTTTTAATAAAATGTTCGTAATTTTAAACAAAATGGTCGTAAATTAAAAAAAGTTCATAATTTTAATGAAAATCTTCATTATTTTTAATAAAATGTTCGTAATTTCGAAAAATACGTTCGTAATACTAACGGAATGTGCGTAATTGCGAAATTATTTCAGTAGGTTCGATATTTCTAACAAACGTGTCAGGTAGGGTACAGTGAAAATGGTATGAAACATAAGAATATCATATAAAGGCTTCCTATCATCTTATGTAAAATTTAATTCTAAGAACAATTTAGAAAAGGCGTTTTTTGATAGGAAGACATCTTGATTCCCAAATTTGGACTTTTATGTACAGCATTTTTCACGAAATTTTGACGAAAATCCAGAAACTGTAACTTTGTCAATTTTCTAGCTACGGAAATTTCATTTACCAAAAGATAACCACAAATAGCACTTTAGTGGGGACGGAAGCCAACAAAATGTAGTTTGTTCAGAAAAGAATGAATTATGAACACATTTTTGTTCTATATTTTTATCAAATTTTCGCATATCTTGGTCTTTACAATTGTGCCCCCCCTGAGAGGCTGATGGGGGGCATCCATGGGGGAGGCTCATTTAATATTACATCTGCTTGCATTTCCCTTCCTCAGGTCAGGCACAGTGGTGTACCTAGGGGAAACAGTAGTCCTCTTGCCCCCCTGGGAGTTCCAAAAATACAAAATTAAAAGGAAACAACGTTTAAAAAGTAACACCTGACAATGACAAAGACTAAGGATTTTCCCGCAATTAAAAAAATTCGGGAAAATACAGCTCAAGTCTAAGCTGTCGTTAGGCCTTATTTACGGCTTGACTTTCGGATTCAAGCATTATCTTATTTTCCAAAGAGCTGAGTTCAAAAAACCGTGAATCAAGATGTCTTCCACTCAAAAAACGTCTTTTATAAATTGTTCTTAAAATTGAATTTTACGAGAACAAAAATGATAATAGGAAACGAAAAAAAGATTTATTTAATTTCACTGTACCTTAGACTGTCAGGGTTTCATTGTATGACTTCAGTTTACTTAATATTTGTTGTGCAGGGCTGTGAATGGTCCTGGCTGCCAGATAGTTTACCCTGTCGAGGGGAAGGACGATGAATGTGATTTTGTTTGGCTCATGGACTGTGAGTATAAGGTAAAATAATATTATTTTCTGATATTCCAGGGACCAAAAACTAACAAGGTTTTTCCAGGGCCCAGTTGAAATGGCCGCTTGTTAAAGGCCAAAAGATAAACATAATAAGCCAAAAAAAAAAAAAAAATAACATCTTGTCCTAACCTAGTCAAATGATGATAACAAAGATAATGCATTTCATTCAATGATTTCTTTTATGACATAGATGAATTTTTTTTATACTTCGTTTCTTAATAAATACAAACATTTTTTATTGGAGGTTGCAATATTAACAATTCACATTTAGGGCTGGATGCCTGGAAGTATCCTGGATGTTGCAATGCCTATGGCGCAGACTCAGTTTATTGAGTGCATTAGGTAACGCTTGAACAAATTAACTTTTTTCAAGAACTTTTGTAAAGCACATTTTAATTTCCAATTCTATTTACAAATTTAAAAAGTTTTTCGTGTTTTTCCTTGATTCATGCAAACCGGGAGAAAAGATACGATTTGCAATTTGATTTTCAGGCCAATATGCATTTTTAGCCTCTTTAAAATCATATGAAAAAGAGAGAATTTTGTTTACAGGAAGTTGGCAGCAAAGAGGAAATCGGAAGGAAGGTTTTAGAAGAAAGTTCTGCTGCTTAAAATCCCTCAAACTTAAGATTTTGAAAAAAGTTCTCTTTTTCATAATTTAAGCTTAAACCTTTTAAAAAAATAACTTTACAGTTTACAAATATTCTCTCTAAATATTATGTTTTATTTTATTTGCTTTTCATAAAATGTTACAATGTTGTAAGAAATGGCTGCCAGGCTCAGACACTTCCCGCCATTTTCTTGATTTACGCCATTTTGTTCCTAAATTGTTAATTTACAGATTTACAGTTAAATAAATCCAGACTTGCCGTAGGTTTTGTTTTAATGCTACTGAAGAATATGGTTCATATTTTCAAAGAAAATGAAGACGATTATCAACAAATGGTTTGCCAACTTAAAAAATTAGCATAAATGAATTGTCAAGACAAAGTGATTGCCAAAATAAAGGATTATCATCACAAAGGGATTGTCAACATAAAGGATTGTCAACATGAAAGGATTGTCAACATATAGGGATTTTCAACTTAAAAATTGTCATCACAAAGGGATTGTGAACATAAAGGATTGTCGAAAGGAAGGGATTGTCAACATAAAGGATTGTCAACATGAAGGGATTGTCAACATAAAGGATTGTCGACATGAAGGGATTGTCAACATGAAGGGATTGTCAACATGAAGGGATTGTCAACATGGATTGTCAACATGAAGGGATTGTCAACATGAAGGGATTGTCAACATGAAGGGATTGTCAACATGAAGGGGTTGTCAAAATAAAGTATTGTCGACATCAAAGGATTGTCAAAATAAAGGAATTGCCAATACACAAAAAAAAATTCTCAGAAGGGATTTGCAGCTAAAAGGGATTGTCAGCTTAAAGGAATTGTCAGCTAAAAGCTAAAAGGGATTACCAACATAAAGGAATTGTCAACTAAAAGGGATTTTCAAAAATAAATATGATAAGATTATATTTGTTTGACCTGAGTTAGATTGTGAGGAGGTAATCTGAAGGGTTCGTGTTGGATGATACAGGGTTTCATTTCTCAGCCGGATACACTGCAGGGCTTCCTTCCTTCTAACTAATAAATCTGCAAATAATTTAATATTGTATTTACATCTTTCAATTATACAGGAGGAACCACTAGGAATGTTATGTTTTTGTAATTTGTGTTGTTAAAATCTAAACAAAGACGATGTTTACATCATTTAAATAAACATTTATTGTACATATTTGGTAAAGCCATTAAAGATCAATAACAATTGTATAGTTGCTTCTCAATTTTATCAATTGGAAATGGAAAACCGTAGTATTTTCATTTGAAACCCAAAAAGGTACATTTTCTAAAAGTCTGGATGACAAGATTAAAATAAAAAAATTTAGTTTTTGTAAATCATTTTAAATTAACATCAAAAACTTCAAAAACAAAATAGAAAAACATGGAGAAATAGTTAAACCAGGTGCACTAGCTGCGTCAAACTTTGTAGAACAAAATTATTAAAATCTTATTTTCCTTGATAAAGCCTGTTTTATTCTAAAAGTTCGGCAAAATAATTGTGTCACTGTTCAGCAAGCATGGCCTAATTAACAGCAAATAAAGAAGTAATCTATGTTTATCTGTTTGTATGTTTTTGGATTTCAGATCATAATTCAGAAACCCTTTACCGATTTGCCTCAAATTTTGATAGGTAACTCGATCAAACCAAGGGAATGTTCTAAGCGTGGTTTAAAAAACACGAAGTAAATTGTGTTTTTTCAAAAGATTTTTTTCCAGACATATCCAAGTTTCCAAGCTTGTCTTCTTGATTACTTTTTGACTTGTTTTAGAGTCGTGCAGAAGAAAAATTAAACTATTCAAGACGACATTTTTATAAATTCAAGACGACATTTTAACAAATTCAAGACGACATTGTATAACCTCTAATGCCAGCCGAATTGTGTTTTCTGTCTCGCCATGATTTTCTTTCTAGCCCTAAACTTCCTAAACAACAGAAATTAATCAACCATTATGAAAAAATCGAGACAGGATAAAAGATACTTAATAACAGCTACAATATTTTGGCAAAAAAGGGTTTAACATTTTATAAAGATTATATTAAACAAATGTTTTGGACAATGATGATGTGAACATTTCGTCCAAATAAAACCTTTTTGAAAATATCAAAAAATAAAGATATAAATTGAAATGATATACACCTCCTATTCTGGTATAAAACTGTTCTCGCTTTAGTTCTTCAGTTCTCTCATTCAAACAGAGCTGTGATAAGCAGGAAAAGACCTAGAAATATCCCACAATAATGAGACCAATATCAAAAGTTAAAAAAAAAATAATCAAATTACTTTCCAAATGAGTGTGTTAACCACAAAGAATGTTACTTCAAAGACGAATGTACGGAAATGATTCCCTGCAATTGGAAATTCGTTTTTGTATTCCTTTGTTTGCCAAATAATTAAATATTCCATTAAAAGACTAGATTTAAGACTAATTTCGAGGGTAAATCTTAAGTTACAGGTCGTCATTGTAACCTCATCCTTTCAGAGTAACATTGTGTAAGAGTTCAAAATAAGTTTATTTGAAAATATTTGAACAATTTGATGTGATTCTACCTGAGCTGTGTTTAGATTTTCTTTAACTGAAGTTTTGATGAGTTTTAATCCTAGTTTTCGGCTCATTTCTTCAACTTCATCACTTAACACAGTCGTCTTTAATTTCCGCGGCATTAGTTAATGTATTAGGCGGAGCAGCTTTCATGTTAAATATCCCCGTTTCATATGTTTTTAAATGAAAAGATTTATTATACTATGAAACCCATTTTCAACTTTGAAATAAGAATTTTATGATAAATTATAAAAATCTACCTGTCCACCGTAGATTCGTGTAATAAATCCATTTTATTCTGAACTAGAAGCATTGGTATCCGTCCACATTCCTCCTCTACTTTTCTCTTCCATCCTAGAACCTAGATATACATTGGTATACGTCCACACTCCTCCTCTACCTTTCCATCCTAGAACCTAGATATACATTGGTATACGTCCACATTCCTCTTCTACTTTTCTATTCCATCCTAGAACCTAGATATACATTGGTATACGTCCACATTCCTCCTCTACTTTTCTCTTCCATCCTAGAACCTAGATATACATTGGTATCCGTCCACATTCCTCCTCTGCTTTTCTATTCCATCCTAGAACCTAGATATACATTGGTATACGTCCATACACCTCCTCTACCTTTCCATCCTAGAACCTAGATATACATTGGTATCCATCCATTCTCCTTCCTCTACCTTTCCATCCTAGAACCTAGATATACATTGGTATCCATCCATTCTCCTTCTCTACCTTTCTATTCAATCCTAGAACCTAGATAAACATTGGTATCCGTCCATACTCCTCCTCTACCTTTCCATTCCATCCTAGAACTGAGATATAGATTGGTATCCGTTTATACATTTTTACTGGAAAATTGATACCTTTAAGTTTCATTTTCCTAAACTTGATAAGGAAGAATTCATTTTGAAAGTAACTCCATATTTCTCCAATATAGAGGTTCAAAGGGCACCGCAGTGACGGGCATGTAACCATGTAATGTTGTCCCTTTAACAACTGTCAAGGTTTCCTGTAAACCGTCATGTATTGGTATAATCTTCTGCTCCTCATATATTATATAAAAATCATCTTCCTTTCATTGCAATGATAACAGGAAGCATGATAAATATCTATTCAAGCCAGAGCAATGCAGTTACTAGATGTCTGTTCATGAGCATTATATTTGGTTTGGTTTTCATCTCCCGGATTTTTAACATTCCTAAAGATGCAGATTTATTGGTCCATGCAAGTCTTTGTATGCATACTGCACATTCATAAATTGAATTTATTCGCTTGAATTACAAGCGAGTGATTTGGATAAGGAACTTGAAGAAATTTAAATTTTTGCTTCAAGGAACCCGATTAGATTACAATGTTTCCTTAGAAGCTTGTGTTTTCAGCAAAATTCCAGCAATTTTAATCTTTCACTTCTCATTTTTAGTATTTCTCCAAATAAAGGTATTTCCGTATTTTCAATGAAAGATTATGATTAGATTATGGAATAGATACAAGGATACAAGGATACAAGGATACAAGGATCCAAGGAAACAAGGATTCAAGGATACAAGGATACAAGGATATAAGGATACAAGGATACAACACACTCCTCTGCCGCTTTAG
>NW_019396136.1:411012-455334 GCF_000591075.1 Eurytemora carolleeae | reverse complement strand
GCCAAGACCGACATCGAACCAGGTGATCGGAGCTCCGCCCAACTCCAGCGAAGCTTGTCGTAGAACGAGGCGGTATAACCGCCGTTGGTCTTTATGTTAGCTGGGAGGGCGATTGAATTTTGTAGATCCAGAAAATAGTATTTATTTAGGGTTAGGTTAGGTTAAGACACTTTCTGGGCCCAGCGCTTCAGCTAGCCCAGCAAGAAAACCTACTCCACTTTTATCTTGTCCTCCTCAAGCGGAGGACTCCTTTTTTCCTCCGAAAATGGAGAATCCTCCTCATTTCCACCTCTAGTGGAGTCAACCAAAAACAGAATTCCGGAGGAATTCCTCTTGAGGAGAGAGAGCTCCGCAGTTGCTTCTCAAGTGGAGTACTCCTTTCTTCCACCCAAAACGGGTGGTTCTCCTCATTTCCTCCTCTTGTGGAGAATCCTCCTCATTCCCTCTGTTTTAGGAGAGTTCTCCAAAAGAAGAGCTCCGTCGGAATTCCTTTTAAGGAAAGCTTATCAAGTGACATGGTTGTGGGACAGGACCAGCAGGGTTATGACTGCCAGTTTCAGAAAGTCCAGTGATAAGACAACATGTATTTTCATACATGAGTTATATAAAAATGATGATAAAAATGAGGGCCTGCTGAAAAGTACACTCATTTGTCAAATCTTAGTCAGTTTAAATCAATTCTTCAAGGTGCAAGCATGCTACACAGTTTGTTCAGAAAGTTTCTACATAATGAGATCTGCCTGACCTGTAACAATTGCGAAATTTATTAAGTCATGGGATGCTCTTTATGGATATAATAATCTTAAAGAACTTTCCATGATTTAGCTGATTAGCCTTAATCATCAATCTTCAACTTCAACCTTGGAAACAGTCAACAACCTAATTTAAAATTTGGTGATAGTGATGGACCAAACCTCTGTAGAGTAAAAAAGTAGATGTTAGTTCCACATGTATTGAAAATATATTTCGGTCTGGGTTGACCCTTGTCCCCAACAAACAAAAACCCGTGAAGTACACAATTTGGTGTATTTCACACGAGTGACCGGTCATTATCCCATGATAATTCACGTGTTGTCGAGGTGATTGTTAATGATTTGATCACGGGTCTAAGACTGAGTTTTTACATTGTGAAAACCTGAGTTTATTTCACGAGATGAACACGGGATTTTTACATGGGAAAATTATTATTCTCTCATCTAATTAAATTTCATTTTTAAAAACCCCGGGAAAGTGAGGGGATACATAATTGATTTCTGATATATAAATGTATTATAAAATATATTGTGTAAAAGAATAATATTATTACAAAATGTTTAGAAACTAAACATTTAATGTTAACCTGTTAATGTGTTCATAATTATAAGAATTCTCCTTCCTGTATATATCTGAAATATCGATATTCCAAAAAGGGGTTGTTGAGAAATACAATACAAAATTCAATGTGAAACTTTTCTATACTCTGCTCATGCTTGTTATAATCGGAAAAATTTATGTCAGTTGAAATATTTCATTTTACTACAATAAACTTTTAGTTTCTAAAAGATGAGCAGAGACACCAAGTGTTGTGATTTTGCAACTCTGTTAAAAATGAAAGATNTAAGGAGGGGTATTTAAACCTTGACATAAAAAACTCTTTTTTTAAAAACATACTGAAATACAGTTAACAATTAAATAAAAACTATTTTTTTCTGTTCATTCCTCTGAGTTCAGTCATAAAATCTCTGATGTATTTAGATTCTCGTACTTCAAGTAAACTTCTTCCGTGGTCCCAAACCTTCTCTAGAACTCTAACTTTTTGATGGTAGTGTTCATGTCCAGGAAGGTTAAAATGTTCTCCTGTAGGCTGGTTTGTATGGAGATTTCTAATGTAACCAATATGTTCTCTCACTCTTTCATGTAAAGATCTTGTTGTCTGTCCTATATATTGTAGTTTACACTGTTCACATGTAATACAGTAAACTACATTTCTGGTCTACAGTTGAAAGTTCCATTTTGTCATCTTGCTATAAATTCTTTTTAGCTTTGTTATTCCAACATTATTATATGGTTACAGTTCTTGCTTCTGTTAATGATATTTTAAAATCATTTTTATAAATATATCTAAATCATATAAGACATTTTATAAGTTATTAAAAAGTAAAATGTAAATGCCATAGATAAATAAATAAACATAGATAGTTTATGTACTCAAAGTCTCCAAGAATTGTACAGTCCGCGAACTCACACTTCTAGGGGTCAAAGTGTACTTCAATGATAAGCGGGGTGGTTTGGTGTTTTAATGGATTTCAAAATTATTAAACCACTCAGGAGTGAATTTTATATTGAGAATATCAAATTATTTCACTGAGCAATATATCATATTGACGAGAAATGAAGAAGGACATGAGAAGGACTAAACTAACTTAAATTTCTCTCTACAGAACTCATGTACACCACAACTACTCAATAACATAAGAACAGCCAATGTTCACAACCGACCTAGTTAATCTATATAATAGGAATATCTTTAAGACATCTCTGTAAATTTATATCTTTCAAGATGAAAAATGTCGTCTTATGCGCAATCTATCTTTATCTATGGTAAATGCCCTACTCTTAAAAGTTCATGCCCAGACTGTATCAGTCCAAACAAGATTTTTTTGTTATTGTAAATTATTAGAAAATAAAATGTAAATGCCCTATACTCTTAAAAGTTCATGCCCAAACTGCATATTAGTCCAGACAAAACCAATACACCATCCCATTCAACCAGTACATATCCCACCTGACTCTAAATGTAACACAGTAAAGCAGCAGTAGCTGCAGTAAAATACAAAAATATTTATCAATTGGAAAATGTGTGTTATGTTTTATTCATCAACAGATTTTTATGAAACTTTAGAACAGAAGAAAAACCTATTTTTTAATCGATTTGTTAAAATGTTAAAAAGAAAAGAAAAAATGTTATAAATTTTATTTCGCGTTGTTTGTGTAAAAAAAGATTTAGCATTTGTCTTACTTTATTTGATATTTTTTAACCCCAAACATGAACCCTGAATTCTGAAAAAAATTCCATTGTGGTTTGTAAACTAAAACTAATGCCGCTTTTTTACTCACTTGTAGGAAACATAAAAAATACACAAAAAGAACTAAAAATTCGCCACAAATTAAAACTTTCTAATCTCTACATCTTCGGAAAAGTGGGTTGCCTTGCCGAATTATAATTAATTTTATGAAGTGTCGGAGTGTCCCAAAACATGTTTATTTTTTAAGCTCGTCAAATACACGATGATAATTTCAATATAAGTGATCCTCCAAGAGGGCCATGCTCGATTGCCAATGGTAACGTGTCGTGTATACCTTTATCTGATTGTTGAAAATACCAGCGTTTTCATATCTTCTAAATGTCATGCTGGACATGCATGGCTTTCCATAAATGGAAGGTCGCTTGAAATCACGTCTCTATAGTCCATTTGAGACACACCCTTGAGTTGAAAGTCTAATACTAAAAACTTTCATTCACCAATTATAAAAACCGAACTGTAATATTATAACATCTTTATATTGCAATTTTTCTACACATTTTCTATAAAAAGGTTAACAATATACAGCTTGCAACTATAAAGCAACATCTCCCCTATTTTAAACATCTGACCTACTAACTTTCCGACCTACTGCAATATCGGACCTAAACGCCAACTGTAATTATTTTTGTATCATATGAGAGTTAGGCTATAGGTTAAGACAATTTCTGGGCTGAGCGCTGCGGCTAGGACAGGCTAAGGGACCGGGCGCTGCGGCCACAAGTCCATCTAGAAGCTGTAAAACCACGTGCTAGTAGGTCGAATGTGCAGTATTGCGGATTTGCGTAGGACCATCATACGCTCCCTCTCGTCAACCCTCAATTCCTCCAATAGGTTGTTAATGTTCAAGGTAGTTTTAAAATGTCGTCGTCTTTTGAGAATTTGTAAGAACATTTTTCAAATCAGGTATTAATAACGTTTTAGTTACATATTTATCTTGAAATTGGAAACGGTCTAAAAATTCATATTGATAACTGCTATCAGAAAGATTAAACTTTTAATTTCTACCATGAGGTAAATCTAACCCTGAAAAAGGGAAAGGAAAGAATGCCGCAAGATTTTCTGAATTTGAGCGCTGTGACGTCACATTGTTCTGCCGCCATTGGGTAGGTCTCCTGTGTAACCTTTGGCGTGTAAAATCCATTTTCATCTATGTTTGCCTTCACAATTTTAATGCTCTGACATAAACTGTGATATCTGATAATTCTAAGATTCAAGGTTGACTACAAAAATGGCTACTCCAGGTGATACATTGCTCATAAATACATTTCAATATATACTCTTCGGAAAAAGTAAAACAAATTTTAAATTATCAAATTTTCTAGGCAATAGTGACATTCAGTGGTGTTTCTCTCAAGTTAAAGGAACTCTTGACGATGATGTAACAGAAGGTGAATATTGACGTAAAATTTTATTCAAAAATATGGATCGTATTTCTCTTATCTGTTATCAAAGCATATTACATTTAGCGCAACTAGTGGGTGAACGCAGTTTCCGAACCCCCCCCCCCCCCCCCCCACACACAATACTCGAACATAACATTGACGTGATCCATCTGCTTTCAGAAACTCTGTATTAGGTCAATCTAACTGTAATAATTATTTTGGTTAATACATTGCTTGCGAAGTGCTTGTTAATTATGCATGTAATGTAATATAAATTTTTGACTTAGTTTGCCAGAAATCGCAATCACAAATGGAAATGATCTGGATTTTCCTAATTTTTTATTCAGCAGGGTGATCTTTTCCACCTTTTGAAGAATAAAAGATTATACTCAATATAATGAACAGTTTTGGCGGTGGGCACGAGTTTGCTGATAAGATTTTAATCAGGGGGAGGGGGTACTTATAAACACATATCCTTGCAAATCACATGAAACTGTCTGATAATTTTATTAATTCACGGGCCTGATAATTTTATTGTTTTAGCGGATATTATATCTTGTGTCGAGTTTAATCAAGACGGAGAACTTCTTGCTACAGGGGATAAGGGCGGTAGAGTTGTTATTTTTCAGGTAAACTACTCAGTAGTATATATTGGTACATTGCAGTGCTGGGAATTCTTCTAACTTGGGTCCTAGAGAACGATTTTTGGACCCCCTCCTATCAATTTTGTACATAACCACTTTTTCAACAATTTTCAATTAATAAATAATTTATTTAGGGTTAGGTTACATCAAAAGGTGGGGGGGGGATCCAAAAATCGTTCTTCAGGAAATTACCTTTAACTTTTGGAGTGGGTTATTCTCCTAATCTTAAACATTGATAATAACAGAACTTTGTATTTTATGATTTGGTATGTTCATTGTTTTTATAAAAAGTTCAGAAGTGTTTGTTGTTATTAATAATAATAAGAAGTAATTCCATTCTTTGGTCGGGCTGGGACTTAAATTTTATATTTATAGTAAGATTAGCTCTAGATAATAATCCTATCCGGCTCTGTAAAATGTAACAATCTTAAATTTTCTCTCTATGGATCTATTGTTTATTAAAGCTTATTGTAATATGTAAAACATCCTGCATGTTTTACAAAGTTTGTTTAAAAAATTATATAAATAAAACGAATTTTGCGCTATTTCTACATTTGAATGATGAGAATGCAATTTTAAATAATTTTATCTCTTCATCCTTACTTTTTTATCTTCAACCCATGTTAACTATTAGTAGATGCCATTGAGGAAAGCTTTTACAGACCCAGCCATCAAAGTGTAGTAAAAGAGGGGGGTGACTCTTAACAACAAGTTGTGTTTGACTAAAATACATGATTTGAATTGGGATTTAACCGTTTAAAGATACTGATTTATTATCGTCTTTTTAGAGGGATGCCGCGAGCAAGGCGAGTATACCGCGCCGAGGAGAGTACAATGTGTACAGCACCTTCCAGTCCCATGAGCCAGAGTTTGATTATCTCAAGTCCCTGGAGATTGAAGAGAAAATAAACAAGATCCGGTGGCTGAAGCGTAAAAATCCAGCACACTTTTTACTTTCCACAAATGGTAAATACTGAACATTTTTTTTACCCTTAAAACTTTTTATTCAATTCAAATATGTTGCAATGTTCTACAGGGGTAATACTATAGCACATCGTTGTGAGCCCTGCTGAATTGGCTATAGGGCCCTGAAGCGTTCATGAGTCACTTATTATATCTAAGGGTTATTTATAAAAAAAATGATAATATCTTACAAAAAGTGAAATCTGAATGCGAAACTAATGGGACTTTTTTATACTTTCAATTCAGTTCTTAATAGCAATGCTAATAAAAGATTAAATTAAATTGTACCTTCTGTGACAAATAATATGAAAAAATATGTTTTTAAAATGAAGTTTTGAATTAATAATGTTTCTAGATAAAACAATTAAATTGTGGAAAGTGAGTGAGAGGGATAGAAGAGCCGAGGGATACAATCTCAAAGAGGAAAATGGAACTATCAGAGATCCTTCGTCCATCAAATCTCTAAGGTATTATTTTTTTCGTTTTTTTTTAATATTTGTGTTCTAAGCAGGATTTGATTGAACGGGGTGTTGCGAATCGGCAATTTATTTAAACGGAGCTTAAAACATTTTAAGAAGGTATCTATAGGGTCAAAGGAAGTGCTTAGGATCCAAATCCGTTGGATTCGAAACATTTTGGCTTCCTGGATCCTGATCCGCAGAAATATGCAGATCCGCGCGGATACAGGGGGCAAAATATCAACTAAAAACTGCAAACAAAATCTTTAGTTTTCAATCCCAAATCTGCAATGTTGAAAAATAAAGAGATTATCAAAAGCGTCCTTTTTTCCGAATGGATTAAGTTTTTGCATAAAAATAACGAAAAAACGGAAAAATAATTGGAAAATGTTTCTTTAGTTGAAAACTAAATAAAACTTTAAGAAATGTTCATAACTTGTATCCGGATCCCCATCAAAATTAAACTGATCCTAAGGAGAGAAACCTGTCTGATGGTTTTGTTCTGTTAATTTATTTTAACCGAAGCATTGCTTGGGACCTATTTTATTGGATACATTGATTTGGGTGAATAAGTTTTGAAGATCTGAAAGGAAAACTGAGTAATTGTGCAGTAAAAGTAAAGTTTTTCATCCTTTTCCTTTTTTTTTATCCAAAAGGGGAGGGTACTGTTTTCCCATTTGAATGCATTTTGGACTCCTGTCTTCATTTTTTGAGGAATCTGAATGAAATTTTGCATATGGGCATAATTTGTGTTTGTTTTAAGTAAAATAAAAAAATATGGAAAAAAATATTTTTCCCTCTTTTTCCACATTTTTCCATGTTTTTAAAGCTTTTTCACCAAAAAGTCTGAGTTAAATACCAGATAGGTGCTTTAAACACCTGCTTGTTAGTCAATAATCTCATTACTAACATCAGAACGAAGTTTAAGGTTTTTCAGATCCCTTTTCCCCATATTTTATCATATTTTTTGTATTTTACTTAGAACAAACACAAATTATGCCCATATGCAAAATTTCATTCAGATTCCTCAAAAAATGAAGACAGGAGTCCAAAATGTATTCAAATGGGAAAACAGTACCCTCCCCTTTGATTTATATTCCACAATTAAGCCAATTTTACCCTTAAAAATTACCTTTCTTCTGGGGATATAAATGATTTTCTAAACAGGGGAATGATTTTTCATGAAAATAAACACCACCGCACAGTGGTTCTAGAAGCTGATTTCGCAGATGTTTTGCATGTCAGACTATAACTTTTTTGCTTTTTAAGTTTCAAATCTGCAAAGTTGCAAAAATAAAATTTGTATCATTAGTTTTGCATTTTCGAGAGAAAAAAAATTTTAAATCATAAATTTTGGGGTAATATTTATATTATTGAAAGCCTACTTCTTCTCTTAATTTCGTGATTTTGTATCGGAATAAAACCTTTTTGTTTTTTAGTTTCAAATCTGCAAATTTGCAAAAATAAAATTTGTATAGAAAATTTTTAATTTTAGAATTCTTTTAAAGTCGTCATATTTATAGGGAATATTTTTGCCATCAAAATCCTAATTTTTATCGCAATTTCGTAATATAGATGATTTTTTCCGTAAATACCATTTTAAAGGAAATGTTATCTAGTTTTAGAATCTTATTTTCTTTTGTATTGTCCTAGTTGCCGATTCAAAATAATTAGATTTATCGGGAAAAAGAGGAAATATTTGTTGCAAAATTACATGAATATTTTTCAATTCTTCTTTAGAGCCCATTTTCTTCAACATTCTTTTTTTTACCTTACTTTATATTCCAATAAAGCTACATCTATACTTGACAAATATTTTGGATTTTTTATGAATGCTTTATAAATATTGATTATGGCACCTGTAAAGGAAAAATGCATTTTTTTCCTAGACAATTCGGAGAAAATTGAAATAGCCAATTTCGTTGAACTTTTAACACTCGGAACTTTTTTATCTGACAAGCTTTCTTTTTCTGTATATTTTTTTCCTGTATCGGCTTGGTAACAAAGGTGTAATTTTAAAATATGTAAAATTCAGGACAATTTATTTTTTCAATTGGTCCGGCCGCGGAACCACTGTGCACCGTCGAATTCTGAACAAAAGTAAATCTCAAAATATGTTGATTGTGATGATTTTTCAGAGTCCCCGTACTGAAGCCTATGGACCTGATGGTTGAAGCCTCACCTCGCAGAATATTTGCTAACGCCCACACCTACCATATAAACTCTATTTCTGTCAATTCGGATCAGGTAAAATATATTATTATTATTGTATAAATCTCTGATTGTGACGGGATATTTATTGAACACCAGGGTTGTCCACCTGACAGCGATATACCTAAACTCACTTGCAACTGTTTTTAATAAATGACAGTAGGAGATTTTGGCCTTACCTACAATACAGTATTCAAATATGTAGTACCCGGCCTTTACATTACTTAAGGATTAGCCTACTTAGTTTATTGTATAGTGTATACACTAAAACCTCGTTTTTTAATACTAAGGCCTCCCCTTCCATTTGAGTTTGTCTTTAAGTAACATTTTCATGGTTCTAAAACTTACAAGGGGGTGATGCGTTATTATCGGATATGCAAACAGAGATTACTTATTCACATTTTAAGTCCTCAATTTGGGGACATTCTCCGTGGTACATTTTAGATTAAATCTATGTATGTTTTTACTCTTTTCATAATTAGGTCTTCAATTCCTAATTTTATTAACAAGATCGAAACAGATCGCTGAACGTGCAAATGTTTTCCCAATCCTAGGTCAATTAAATACAAATTTTGTTAAGTTTGTTCGGTCATCGTCTACCATTTTAAAGAATTTCGAATGTAAAATGGATTATTTTTAACTAATGCAGTTGTCATGAATAATGTATTTAGATTGTAAAAAGAAGAAAAACTTAGTAATGAAGAATTTAATAAAGACAAAAAATTTCTAATGCAAGATTTAAATGTATCCAACTTCACTGAAAATTTACTATGCAGAAGTTTTGAAAGATCCTAACATTTGTGAATTTTAAGATTTCATTTTATTTTAGGAAACTTATCTATCCGCGGATGATCTTCGGATCAATCTCTGGCATATGGAGATCACAGATCAATCCTTTAACATAGTAGATATCAAACCTGCAAACATGGAGGAATTGACTGAGGTAAAAATCTTATTGGGTTTGAAGAATGATTTGGTCCAAAATTGAGAATCGAGAGACAAAAACACGTGTCTAAAAACACCGCCTGAAAACAGAATTTTTCATTTATTTTTTATTTCTTTCTAAATCAGAGTATAGAAAAATTTTAACCATATATGAAGATGTCCATAAATTCTAAATTTATCTATTTGTTAATGTCCGGTTAAATCTAGGTGATCACTGCCTCCGAATTCCATCCAAAGATTAATGAAAGTTAAAACATTTCTGGAACATAAAAATAGATAATACTATAGTAATTTTTTTCTAGGTTTCCATAAACACTCAAATTCTTATTTTGATTTCCCTGGAATAGTTCTAATGCTTGAAAACTTTATGATATCAATTCGGATCAATCGATTTTTTTTTTTTTTTAAGAACATTTTTTTAAGTCCAATTTTTCTAGATTTATGCACAAATGAAAATAGCTGATTATTATTTAGGAACTATTCGACTGTGTGATATGAGACAGGCGGCGCTCTGTGATAGTCACGCCAAAATGTTTGAAGAACCAGAAGACCCGACCAATCGGTAAGATCAGGGGTAATTAAATGGGCGTAATTTCACTTGACCTCCAAATATAAAGTGTCATGGCCAATTAGCAACGGTACTCTCAAAAACATTTTCTCAACAAGGATAAAATATATATATACTTATTTTTCTAGCATAAGCATAAGCGACATGCGGATTTATGCTACGGTAATTGTGGGAATTCTACACTTTTTAAAGTAGAAAAACGACGTAATTTTTCTCAAAGTTTTTTCATGAGGTTACGTTATGAATTGGGCATGCCCCACTCTTAAAAGGATGTTCGTTTAAAAAGGATTAGCGATATTTACATGGTAAAATTAACATTTTTTTTTAAAAGGTTACTCGATCATTATGTATTCAAAAGTTATTTTGTTGAAAATTCTATTAAAACCGGTCCATCATAAAAATCCAATGAAATTTTTAACTCCTGGTCTTATTTAAACCCTTTTGTTGTGGGGATTGAAAAGAAAGGAAATGAATTTTCTGAATTATTGACGTACAGACAGGTTCAGCAAAATAACTAAGGTATTGAGTTCTTTTCAATTGATTTAAGGCTTTCTAACACAAGCTTCTAATATTTACTATTGTACCCTTTACAGTATCTAGATGATTCTATTTTCAGATCTTTTTTCTCTGAAATTATCTCCTCGATTTCTGATGTCAAGTTCTCCAACTCTGGTAGATACATGATCTCCAGGTACTGCAGATAGCTAGCATGTACATTTCCTTAAAGATTACTGATTTCCTGGAAGAGATAAAAAATTCAAACTTTTTTCTTCTCTTTTTTTCGCTGAGTTTTATGGTGAAACATTCAAAGATTATGAAGTTTCAATGATCGCTCATTATTAAATAGTCAAGATTTGTGTAAAAGAGCAAAAGGAAAATTTTAACGGGGTTTTGATACTATTGTACCCCTTGGATCCTAATTATAAGCACTTCGCCACTCACTTTTACGTCCATGTTTTAAACTACTCAATAGTCAGGGGAGCTTTTAATGAAGAAAATGTTAAGCCAATTTTAATACTGTAACGAGTGGGGGACCCAGGTCATCTGACTGGCATTTCAGTGGTCCTTTTCATTTACGTATGTTAGGCTACTTATTCCCCCCCTCCCACTCCCCTTCTATGGATTTGTATAGAGACAAATTTCTGAAAGCCTTTCTTTGGATGTTGAAAAATAGTTTTACTATTCTGTAAAATAAACATCCCTGTAATAGTGTAATATGTACAAAGTACTCCGAAAGAATGTTTAATGTTTCTGTCTTAGGGGAATATTCTTGGCATTTTTCATAAAAACCATGTTCTCAAACAAACTTTTAGAAACATTAAAATATCTTTTAAAGGTTTGTTACTCTTAATTTCAGTGAACGAGGGCATAAGAGTGTCAGGAAAAATTTTCAAGTGCAATTAATGAAGTTAACATTGATTTACTGTCAAAAAAGTCCCATTTTTTCATAAAAAACGCGCGCGCGCGCGCACTTTTGCTCATATTCCTTCAAAACCAAAAAATGCACGTAATATACATAATTCTGAGTTTGCATGCAAAAAATCAGCCTCCTACGACAATTCTAAGTTATGTTTAAACACTGTTTAAATTTTCCGGAGAGTAATACGTTTTGTGGCCCCCCCCCTTTTATAAGTAGATAATACATGATTTCTAGGCACTTTAGGGAGATAGCTAGGAAATAAACTACAGGGGTTACTATCTATTTGATCGTGTCATCTTGAAATGCCATGCATTTAGTAAGTGCATAGGATCCATTTCATTCTGACGTGGACCCCGGCCACTTGTAGAATAGAGCAACCGTCCATGACAACTATTTCTTTCATCAATATGACCCAACTTTGATTATTAAAATCCCGGGAAGTTGCTCTTGTTCAGGAGGGGCGTGGGGTCTTTAAGAACTTGAAGTAGTCTACGCCTTAATGTTATTGGGTTTTTTAAGTTTGTGATTTTTTTTCAAAATGTATTAAGTATCTTGGTAAATTGACATAGTTTGAAATCCTTAATTTATGAACACATTATTGGTGGAATGACTGTCGTTCTGTTATTTTATATTTTTATTATGAAATGTCACAAAGATTTTGCAATTTGTAAAAATGTGTTTTATCAATTACAAAATATTAACAAATAAGAACATTTTCTAAAAGAAATCAGCATAACAATAGAAATGTATGCGATGTATTTATATTTTTACAAGACTTGTCCTAGATCCAAGATCTGCATCAAAATAATATGGCAAGCACTAAGTTTCAATTGACAACGATAGTACATCTGAAAATGTTTAAGTATTTGAATTCAAGAAGTATACTTATTTAACCATGTGAAGGTGCACGAGTACCTAAGGTCGAAGCTGTGTTCACTCTACGAGAACGACTGCATCTTCGATAAATTCGAATGTAAGTTCAAGAGAAAATTATTGAGATTGAACTACAAGTTAAAACAGGATTTTAACACTAGGCCGCCATTTTTGGAATAATTACGCTGGCACGGTTCTAATTAAGTAAGAAATACAACGTCACCAACGCTTTATCTGGTTGAACATTGTACATCTTTACATACAAGAAATGTCACTTGAACATCATTAAGACACCAACATTTTAAAGTGAGAAAATAATTTATAAAGGTGTTTGAATATTCCAGAGAATTTTAACCCTAATTCTATTCATATTGTCATTAGCTATATTTTAAGGCTGCTGGAACGGAACAGACTCAGCAATTATGACCGGCAGCTACAACAATTTCTTCAGGTAGGATTTATTTGATTTAAGGTCAGGGCCTGGAATCTTTTAGCTCCGTTGATTCGTAATTTAAATATACAGAGCATGTAACTTTGATCAAATATTATAATCTGTTGGGTGACCAAGAATTGCGGATATCGAGATCAATGCTGATCTCCTATTTTTGTTATTAGTAAGATTATTTGAAACTTTAGTTTCTTTCCAGGAAAGTGTTGTCTTATAAGTTATAAGAAAGCTCTTCACTTCTATATATATTATATATATAAACTTAGCACAAAAGTTGGGCTCAACCGTTTCAGACGTTTTGGTGTTAATTAGATACAAACAGACAGAGAAGCAAAGCATATAGAATAGATAGATATATAGTTAGATATGCTATCTAAACGGCCGTGCCAATTTAGCTGACATTTTTTAACCCATGGCTACCCTGGGGGTAACATAGGCAAAACAAATCTGAAATAAATTTTTTTCTTCAATATTTAAAATTTCACACCCGGCACTTCCAGCTAGTTACATAAGTAAGCAAGCTCTTGATTCTTATTTTTATATATTTATATGTTCGCTATATCTCACCAAATAGCTTATCCGAATTGGCTTAATTTTTTTGAGAGAACCCATGGGAGAGACAGACTAAATAAATCCACAGGCAATGCCGAACATTTCAGATGAAAATCTGATTTAATACCAAGCAAGGGTTAACGGCGGGAGAAACTATGACTATGAATATTGACGTTAACGGGCACCCCAGCTAGTTAATTAAATAATAAATATCTTATTAGCAATATTCGTATTATTTCTAGAATGTTTGACCGGAGTTCACGGAAGGAGGTGACACTAGAAGCCTCCAGAGATGTTGCCAAGCCAAAGACAATGCTCAAACCGAGAAAGGTATTTCACATGCCCCAAAACTGCTGTAAGATTCAAAATAAGGGTATATATATACATTCTTGAAAATATAATCCCTCTCTCTTTCCAAAAGCGGTATAATTTTAAATGTGTTAGTTATGCTAGAGGTTTTTAATGCAGGATTCATCATTTCCCCCGATAGAGATTTTTTTAAGTATTTACCAATGTACAAAACTGTCGTGATCATGCAGGGTTGTTTTAGGAACATAAAAATTTATTAAATTATCCAGAAATCCCCCAAAAGCAATATTCAAAATAAAAAAAATCTTCATCTAGGTCTGCTCTGGCGGTAAGAGGAAGAAGGATGAGATCAGCGTCGACTGCTTAGACTTCAACAAGAAGATACTCCACACTGCCTGGCATCCTCAGGTATAGGATTATCCGAATTCCATAAGACATTGAGGTTCAGTAAAACCAAAACCTCTTCACAAGTTCATTGTAAAATATTGAACTTACAATCGTTATCATAACTTGTACATACATACATTAGATACGCCGTGTTTATCAAAAAAAGCTTGAAGTTCCGTACTGAGTGCCCTAACTCTTATCGCGGATTCGTAATGAAGAACGTTTATAGATAATAAAAGCCAAGGAAAGTTATTTGCGGTCACGTATGATCTGCGTACAGATTGAAACAAGTTCTCTCAGGGCGGACTTAGTGAACAAGAATGAATGCATCAGTGTTCGTTCAGTATCCGAGGAGGTTAAAAGCATTTAATTTTGAAAATTCACATTGTTTCCGATGACCAGAATATTTCATAGCTTAATTTTGTGAAAATGTATTGAATATCAGGCTGTGACATCCGTCTTGTGCTTACTTTTCCACCCAAAGACAGGAAACTGCAGTACAAAAAATGCGTACACCTCTGAAATAACTTTCCTTGCACTAGTACCTTGATAAAAGCTAAGAAATGGAAGAGATTTGTCAAGTTCTTCATGAACTCGTTTATCACAAATGAATTATTTTGGTTGAGAGGTAGTAAATGATTGCGTGAAAAATCCTGTTGATTTATGCGTGACTTACGATTAGAAAATCAATCTTGGAAATAATACATTTTTTAAGTGAATATATAAATATTTTCAGGAAAATATTATAGCTGTTGCTGCCACAAACAACCTGTTCTTATTCCAAGAGAAAAACTAAACTCAAATCTGTTCTATATATTCAGGTACATAATACAAAAAGTGATCTCTCTTCTGCCATGGGTATTAATCTTGACAATCATACAGTGAAACCCTTAATAACGAATACATCGAAAGAATTCATCAAATGTCGTATTCTTTACTTTCTAATAATGGAATGTTGCAGATATTTAGTTTTTTAATTAAATGATTATATGGAACTCTTTAAAACTGTTCCCGCATATTCATGGCTATTTATTTATTTTCGCAAATACTGAAATTTACGTAATAAAGTATAAACTCATTGAAAATTGTGAAGACGACATTTGATAAATTCTTCCGATGTATTCGTTATTAAGGGTTTCACTGTATCAAAGTTATTATTATAATTCAATTGAAAAAATGTTTTTTTTTTCTTCTGGCAAAACCACCTAAATTATCGTTACTAAAAAAGTAAACGAGAGAAACGTTTGCATGACTAGATTTATTTAGTTAAAACCATATCAGAATTATAAGGTCGTCAGTCCTACTTATAATTTTTCCAAATCCAAAAATTCCGGCATCATATGTATTTTCAAATGGGTGATTTTTCAGAATTTTTATTTTTCATTTTCAGATTAGATGTTGGCCTGAGAACCTGATACAACAGCAGCAATCTAGTGATACTCAAACCTTTTCATATTACTGAGAAGTAAAACATTGGATTGTGTGGACACCATAGGCCAAGTCTCAAACCAGATATTAGTACAAGTTATCCCGGTAGAAGTCAACTGTGGTATTTAAACCAAGATTTACGATATACAAGGTTCTGCAATACACATTCTAGTTTCACGGGAATATTTTCAATTTTCAACATTTATTCAAGTTCCTTTAACAAAGAAGTCTGTCCACAAAATAATGCGGGCACATTTTTTCTTAATTCTCCTAATCCTACCTTGATCTGAATTGCCAAAAAGATCCTGTAACATCCGATTCATTTTGTTGCTTTTTTTTAAATATATGGAATCACAAGAAATACTTCTGAAAGGCACCCTCCTTCACAATATTATCTTGCACTGTCAACTCCTACAATAATAATTAATAATTAATTATAATTATTAACCTTGAAATTTGTTGTCCCTGTGAATGGGTTTAAGACGCTTCTTTTCACTGATAATTTATTTACCTGAAGAAACTTTTACCTAGCAACCACAAGACAGGCACTAATTTCATCAGTGCAGCGTCATCTGGCATTCCGTAGATAACTTGGAATCTAAATATTGCCTCCTGAAGATCGTATATAGAATTATCATTGTAGTTTTTATACTCTTTTTATTTCAATTCAAAGGAACTGGTGATCACAGATCTTTTTAATCAATTTCATGCGCGAAGAAATGCTTCCAAAAAAGTGCTCGTTATTTTGTTCTGGGACTCCCTGAGTTTACAGAGGTGTTATGATCATGCCCCTGTGCGATCCATCCAGATAAATTCATTTATTAGTAGATCAAATATTCGAGAATTACATGATTTTCAGCCCAGACAGTATTCATTTTTTTTATTTCTGTCTGATATTAAGAGTTTTTATGTGATTTTGTCTTCGTTAAAGATATACGNGGGTAACAAGTTGATAATGTTCACTGTTAACTGTGTGCACTTACTAAAACTGTGTTTATATGTAAATGGTGAAAAAAATATTAGGGGTTTCATTTACCATCCTTTAGTATTCAACATTTCCATCATACGTTGTCTGATGTGATCATTTAAATTATGTTTATATGCATTTCAGTTATTGCAGCTCAGAAAATGTTTTCTGAAACTTTTTTTTATCTTGAACTTTCAATTATATAAGAACAAAAACGCCCTTATTCTCAGATATTTTTATAGATATCTTCAGATTTTATTTAATTTTTTATAAAATATTAGAAAATTAAACATGCCAGAAATGAATGATTTGTTGTTTCTCTAAGCTTGTTAAGCCGTTAAATAATTAAATGTTTTAAACCAGATGCTATAAATCTTTCTTCTTCATAAACCTGTGCTCTGTAATTTTATTTGTCTGAACGAAAACTGGATTTGTTGCATGTTAACTGGGTTGTTTACATTCAAGTAACTTTATATCTGTCATGATATTGTTACCTTTAAAATCTTACTAAAACATTAAGTACATATGTTACCAAAATCTAGGGTTCAGCTAATATCATGATCTACATAAAGTATACACACTTATTCAAATTATCAAGTAATAAAGAACCTGAAGCTTTATGGAGCCAGATTCCAATTGAAAACTTCTTACTACTAATCTGTATTTATTTAAATGTATTTTCGAGAACAAGTTTTAAAATGAAATCTGTCTTTTTTATGTTTGAGTTAGAAGCAGTTAATTAATCTAAATGTGAAACCACTTGGCTCACAAATTTATATATATATTCGCCAGGCTGGCTAAACGGGGTGGACCGAATCGGCTGTTTTTTTTGTTATCCCATCGGTAATGGGGGTTGATCAGGCTTAACAAAATAAATTATGCGCCACATTTACTTCCTGTGATGTAAGGACGTCATTTTCATAAATTCATAATTTAATTTCTAGTTGGGTAACTTGACTAATAATAAAAACCTTGTCAACGCTGGGTACTAAAGCTAGTCATTTACTTTGAACAAAAACACAAATGTAGACAGGAGAAAGATGAAAATATGTAATGCAATGTAGGGGCTTAACAGCGATCATAAAGAGTTTGTTGCAACTTGCAAGAAACACTAGATTGTGAGAAATAAAGAGACGACAAACATCTATGCGAATCTCTGAAATAATTTGTTGGCATTGTTTTTTACGATTAAATGTCGCAAATTAATTGTAAAACTACATTCAAATCGTCTTACAACTGTCATGTTTCAATCGTGGTACACCCTGTAATCTACCATGAATTTTATCATCTTTATCATGGCTATATACTTGCAGCGGCACTAGGCCTTGACTTACATGGTGGCAGGAACAATGTAAATAATGTTTAATATCATGCATAAATTATTGATTTTTTCTCTCAAAATGCAAGAAAAGATTTTTAACCCTTTCCTTTCATGCAAGAAATGAACTTCAACCCCAACCTTTATCTTTTTTACATACAATTAAACAATTTTAAAATAAATACTCACTAAAGCTCTCACTATTTTAAATTCAATACTATTTTAAATTCAATGAAAATCACCTTAAACAATAAACATATAATAATGGAAAACAGATTTCTTGCCTATTTTCCCCCATTTATTCTTTTACTTTTTGCCCTCTTTTTTCATTTTATTCTTTTTTTATATCTCAAATATTGTTCCTTGCCCGTCCCAATAATTATGTGAATCGTAACAATAATCTTATAATCCTTTCTTGGAATTTAGTTTTAAATCAAGATTCACCTATTTATATCTCTCCATCATCGTTTTTCTTAACCTCTCATTCCCACGAGGTTATTCTTCTAACACAGATATATACAGGGTTATCCACAAGGGACGGGACTCCGAAGAAGACGTGAATGTAGTTAGGATTTTTTAGGATTTTTAAATACTGCGATAAATATAGTTTTTGCTTCGTTATTTTGCTTATATTTTCGCTCGAGGTCAAAACTTGGCATTTTTTCACTTCACTACGTTCAGGAGGAGCAGGGTTAGACTTTTTGGCGTAAAACGTGACTTTAAATTGGTAGCTTTTGCTCCCCAAAAATTCGTTTACCCTAATCAAACGTCAAAATAAAATAAGAACGCCAAAGAAAAGCATGCGGGAATGATGGTAAAAGGAGTAAAGTAAAATATTTTATTTTATGTTTCATCATGCTTCAAAAAAGCTAAAACATAATTAACCCTATCTCTGCTGGGGTACTTGAAAACCAGGATGTGCTGGGGGGGGGGGGGAAATGACCCCCCCCCCCCCCCTCTAAATCCCATGTTTAATGTCCAAATATGACAAATGATACATCATTGGAAAGCTCTTGTGCTCTACTTTTAGAATCTACAAATTTGCAAATTTGCAAAATCCAGTTATATAGTAAAAATGTTTGCAAAAAAAAAATTTGTCCAAAAAATGAAAAATTATACATTTTTGAAAAGCCCTCGACCATGCCATTTCAAATATGCAAAAAATTTTGCAAAATTTTAAATAACCTGATTTTTAACCAAGAAAAACTAAAAATGTGCAAATTTCCTCTGACAGATTGTTTGCAAAAAATTTGCAATCTTTTTACAAAACTTATGCTATTCGTTTCCCTATGTCAAAGGCTTTCCAAAAAGCTAAATTTTATCAAAATCTGACAAGTGGAAGTGGGTCAAAACAAAGATTTAGTTTGTTACAGGAAAAAACAGGACTCAGGCAGTTAGTATTAAAGCCCGGTTTTAGGCCTAAAGGGAGGGCTTTGGGTGTGTAGGAAAAGTCGGAAAATTTCAACAGCCTCAGAACAATACTTTTTGAGTTGTGTAAAAAAAACTACGGGGGGTCAAATTGACCCCCCCCCCCCCAGCAGGAATAGGGTTAAAGAATAAGTCAGAATACAGAAATCATGAAATTAAACTCACGATTGTATTATCTAAATCGTTCTGAGTCGTCATAAACGTCTCATTCTTTGTGGGTTACCTAGTTTCTGGATTCTGGGAATATAAGGAGTATTATGTGATGGTGTGATTGGTTGAGTTATATATAAATCTTGAAATAACAAAAAGAGAAGATCAAGCATTTTTCTCGATATCCACAATTCTAAAGTTTCCAGCTCTGAACGTTTTTGCTTATATACTTAGCTTGTATGTAAGTGTGTTTGTGTCCAATGAATGGCTAAACGTCTGAAATTTTGAAATTAAAATAGAAAATTCAGCAAAAATTTTAGAAATATTCAAAATGGCCACTTTCAGAGCAACTTAACAGTAGCAGGACCGAAACGCCCTGAAAGCATTGATACTTAAACTGGACTTTTGCATAAACGCTCCCTGCAACCTTTTGTTTTTCATACCAAGATTAAAAAATATATATACACCAAAGGTACGTATGCTAAGAACGGAGAACAACGTCCTGAAACTCAACGTATAAAACGTTATAGGAAATAACTTTGCAAGTATAAACAAAAATCTCATGATCTATTTTTAATTTACAAGATTTGGATTTATAAGAAAATAATTGTTCAAAATATGTGTATGCTTAACTTCCTAATAGAGAATTAATTCCACGAGTAATTACTAATTGCTATACTGCTATGTTTAATCAAAAATACTTATGCGTGGCATTTCACTTCTGACCAATGGAAAACCAGTCGGGTAATTCTTAAAGATTAAATAATTTGCATCATATTGCATTTTTCTGAGCAACTAAGATTTTCACTTTTTCTTGAAATAAAATATAGGCATAGGTCAGTTTATTTTTGTTTGTGAGCGAATAATGTTTTAAATTGTTCCTTATGATGCTGAACAGTTTCTCAAACTGCATTTTGTTAGGCATCTTGGAATGATTATATAAAAACACCAATGGGTACTGATTAATACAAGGAAAGATTAAGAACGTTCCTAGCTAGTGATGTTGATATACACAATACATCATCACAAATATATGCAAAAAAAATTACATCCAGTAAAAAATCGTCCTTTTTTCTTTTTGAAAAGATATAAATTCATTAAATTTCTTCCTTGTATTTGCTGAAAATTATTCTTACTTAGAACCTGCAATAAAAAATTTCAAACAGTAAAACAAGGACATCTTCAAAATCTAAACTTTCTGCTCCGACAAAGTGTAAAATTATCATTTTTTAAGCTTTTTACTTTATTTATTGTATTGGTAGGAGATGAATATTCAGAAAATCTAATCATTGCGGGTCACATTGGCAGCATTAAATGTATTTTTTTATTTTTACTTTTGGGAAATACCAAAAGAATGTTTCTTTTAAGTACGAGCAGTAATTTTTATTTTATTAATTATTTGAGCACCATAATCTGAATTTTTTTTTGTTTTTCTTGTTTCTTTATTTACTAAATTTGATCTTTGTACTTGTCTTAAATTTTCAAAGTATCCTAAATTTTAAAGTTTAATCCTTAATACTGGATAAGAGTTCTTTTTTTAAAGGGGGGATAGTTTTAAAATCTTGGCAACGTTTAAAAATTTTAAATTTATTCATTAAATCATAGTTCACTCGGTTTCTGTTGTTTCTAGATTCCTAGTTTCTCCAATAAGATGACATTATGACATGATGACATTACTTTCATTAATATTTTACCAAATATTGGAAATTTTAACAAGAATATTACTGGTACAGTATAGTAAACATTTAATTCTTCAAAGATAAGTTCATAAAAAACATTACTTAACATTTTCTAATATATATTTAACGTCCCTTGGGGCAAGTAGGAAAAATAACGAACAATTCTTAGAAGTTTTTGCAAAAAAATCGCTTTATTTTCATCTGAAAAGACGATAAAATTGAGTATGAAGCTACTTTTTTGGGGAAATCAAAAATTTTACTCACCCAAGGGTTCCTTCCCTCGGCCAATTTTGCAATATTTACAATATTTATATATTTAATTGAACAAAATAATAACATTTGCAGTTTTCGTAGTCTATTTATTTCGAATTTAGATTTTGCTAAAAGTTTCTAAGGATACAGTTTTGTAAGCAGTTTACAAACTTACAATTACAAAGTTTCTTACATATCAGTCCTGTCTCAAGTACCCCAGGATTAGGAAGAAAACCTTGGAATCATTTTTTAAAGGAAAAATTTTAATATTTAATTTATCCTCACGCGGAAAGGAATGGTCAAAATTATCAAAATATCTCATATTTCTCCCTATCCTTCTCATTATTTTTATCCTCATCCCCATCCTTCTCCTTATTATTCTTCTCATTTTTCTCCTCATCCTTCTCATAACTTTTCTTCTATTTTATCTTGACATCATTCTCCTCATCCGCATCCTAATCCTTCTCCTCATCCTTTTCCTTCTCTTCATCAGCAGCCTCATCCTAATCCTTCTCCTCATCCTTCTTCTCATCCATCTACTAATCATTCTTCTCATCCTTCTCCTCATCCTCATCCTAATCCTTCTCCTCATCCTTTTCCTTCTCTTCATCCGCAGCCTCATCCTAATCCTTCTCCTCATCCTCATCCTAATCCTTCTTCTCATCGAAAGTACGATTATTTTACAACAGGGTTGTCACGACACAGAGGAAAATCTCATGTAAGCTGCTTAGCACTTATCCTTCAGTGAAACAAATCAAAATTCCCTTTTTTTCTTTGATTTTTCTCTCTCTCTTTTATTTGTTTTTTTTTCTGAAAAAAATTGTTTTTTAATCTATCAGTTCAACTATCTACTGACTAAACGTATAAAAGTGAACATATGTAGATAAACTATAATTATAATTTTCAACAATTTTTTGATTAATAATAATGTAGATTTTTTTTCTGATTGTCGCCGATGAAAAACAAACATTATGGTAAATCTTACCAACTAAAGTATAATTGAAAATCACATCTCTTTATGTCCTTACATCTTAGCTTTTATCAAAATAAAGCTGTGATGAAGAGGGAATTAAAGAAGATTTATAAAGATTTCCAGAATCAGCAAATTTTATTCAGATTTCTTCTATTGTTCACGCTTTGAGTCATTTTTCTTGAATAAGCCTGCTTGAGAATACTATAGATATATATTCTATACTCAGCATTTTACTTTAACAAAGGAAATTTTAACCACTTTACTGCAGTCTGTGCAACACTTACGATGAAAATATAAAAAATGTATTCATTAAATAAATACTTTTTATATTTTGTTTTAATTTTGTTTATGAAAGATTTGATTTTCTCGTCATTTATACATGATTCGATAAACTTATAAATTTCCGTTCATTTCCTCCCCCAGGAAATTATCGTGTTCAAATATAAGATTCAATCTCTTATCTCTATAGATTTCTACCAAGCAAGAAGAATAGTAAAACACTATTTCAATCATTTAGATCAATCAGTTTTTGTATTAGAATACCTTCTTTCCTCGAAAATTATCTTTGATTTAAAGTTTACTGTCCATAGAATCCGTGTATTATACTTTATTATTTGTTTCTGTGTGTTCTTTATCCTAAATCAGAAAAATTATCCGATAGCACTATCTGACATTTCATATTTGTCTGTTCACTATCCTAAAATAACAGCAAGACATCTTCTGTAATAAACGTAATACAAAAATTGGGCAACGCTATCCTAAAGTCGTGTTAGCAAAAACAAAACTGGAGAAGTTGTAACAATAAAATCAAAACTGGAGAAGCTACAAGGTCCCAAAGTCGTACCAGTAAAATAAAAAATGGAAGTGCTACAAGATCACAAACTTATGGCAGTAAAATCAAAACTACCGGTGTTACAAGATCACAAAGTCGTACTAGTAAAATCAAAACTAGAGAATCGACGAGGTCACAAAGTCGTACAAGTAAAATCAAAAAAAGAGGTGTTACCATATAAAAAATCGTACAAGTAAGATCAATACTGGAGGTGTTACAAAATCACAAAGTCGTACAAGTAAAATCACGACTAGAGGTGTGACAAGATTACAAAGTCAAAAGAGTAAAATCAAAACTGAAGGTGTTACAAAATCACAAAGTCGTACCAGTAAAATCAAAACTGGAGGCGTAAGTGTTACAGGATCACAAAGTCGTACCAGTAAAATCAAAACTGGAGGAGCTACGATGTGACAAAGTCGTACCAGTAAAATCAACACTGGAGGTGTTACGAGCTCACAAAATCGTACCAGCAAAAACAAAACTTGAGGAGCTACGAGGTCATAAAGTCGTAGCAGTAAAACCATAAATTGGAGGTGTTACAAGATCACAAAGTCGTAACAGTAAAATCAAAACTATAGAAGCGACGAGGTCACAAAGTCGTACCAGTAGAATCAAAACTAGAGGTGCTACAGGATCACAAAGTCGTAGCAGTAAAATAAAAACTGGAATAGCTACGATGTCACAAAGTTGTACCAGTAAAATCAACAGTGGAGGTGTTACAAACTCACAAAATTGTAGCAGTAAAATCAACAATGGAGGTGTTACAAGCTCACGAAATCGTACCAGCTAAAACAAAACTTGAGGAGCTACGAGATCACAAAAGTTGAACCAGTAAAAAACAAATTTGAGGTGTTGCGATGTCAAAAAGTCGTACCAGTATAATCAAAACTGGAGATGTTACAATATCACAAAGTCATAGAACCAAAACTAGAGAAGCTGCGAGGTCACAAAGTTGTACCAGTAGAATAAAAATTGGAGGTGTTGCAAGATTCCAAAGTTGTACTAGTAAAATCAAAACTGGAAGAGCTACGATGTCACAAAGTCGTACAAGTAAAATCAAATCTGGAGGTGTTACGAGCTCACAAAATCGTACCAGCTAAAACAAAACTTGAGGAGCTACGAGGTCATAAAGTCGTACCAGTAAATTCAAAACCGGAGGTGTTAAAAGATCACAAAATTTGTACCAGTATCATCAAAACTAGAGGTGTTACACTATCAAAAAGTCGTAAAACCAAAACTAGAGAAGCTGCAAGGTCACAAAGTCGTACCAGTAGAATAAAGATTGGAGGTGTTACAAGATCATAAAGTTGTACTAGTAAAATCAAAATTGAAGGAGCTACAAGGACACAAAGTCGTACCAATAAAATTAAAACTGGAGGAACTACGAAGTAAAAAAAGTTGTACCAGTAAAATCAAAATTGGAGGTGTTACAAGTAGGGCTGGGCGCGTTAACGGTGGAACGATCGTTCTTTCCCGAGAACGAACGGAACGGAACGGAACGGAACGGGAATTGCTTGAAAAGAACGGTTAAAATCGTTAACGCGTTCTTATTATCAAGAACTTGTTCTAAGTTGGGAACGCATTTTAAATCAGGAATGTGTTCTAAATCAATGCTCAGAATTATCTAAGCTTATTCTTTTAACCCTAAATTTAAAATATATAATTTAAAGTATTATTTACGGCCGTGAGGACCTTTTTATTAAAAAATTGTAATTTTTTTACTTTTTAACCAACTCTTTTCTATAAAACTTTTGTCTTTGATGTAATTGTTCGTCACTAAGAATGGAACGGGGGATGGAAACGTTCTTAATCAAGAACAGAACAAGAGGGATGCAACTGTTTTTCAACTAAGAACGCCAAGAACGGAACGGAACGGGAAGAGTCGTACTGGTAAAGCAAAACTGGAGGAGCTATGAGGTCACAAAGTCGCAGTAAAATCAAAACTGTAGGTGTTACGATGTCAAAAAGTCGTATCAGTAAAATCAAGAGTGAGGTGTTACAAAATCACAAAGTCGTAGCAGTAATTTTCAAACTGGAGGTGGAGGACCTCTGTATAGCAGAGCTAGAGGAGGTTTAGAGACATCTTCTCTAACAAATAAATGAGAACAGGACAGTAACCTTGTAGGAATCTTGTTTTCTGCTCCTGGTTCAGGGTTGAGAACTGAATGGTGGGGCGGAGAAACCGGGATATTCTTTAAGATCTGCTGTATATGTCTGAGATATTCAACAGAAGGAACCTCTGGGTTGTTGAGAAACTCACCAGGCAAAGCTAATGGAGTTCCGAAAAGGACTTCTGCAGCGGAAACTGCTGAATCGTCTCTGGGAACATTACATAGACCTAGGAGAACCAGATGGAGATGATAGAACCAGTCAGAACCTGCCAACCTAGCTTGTAGGGAAACTTTCAGTTGGCAGTGAAAATGTTCTACAAGGCCATTAGACTGAGGATGAAAAGATGTAGTTGAAGAATGAACAATTCCCAGGAAAGAACACAACTGAGACCAAATGAAGGATGTGAACTCTGATCCTCTATTGGAGGTGATGACTGAGGGAATTCCAAAAAGTGGAATCCAATGTCTTAGCATGGCTCTGGCACATTCTTCAGCTGTTATAGAATTGACGGGAACCGCCTCTGGCCATCTAGAAGTCCTGTCGACGATGGTGAAGAGGTAAGAGAAGCCATTAGACTCCAGTAAGGGACCAACTAAATCTACATGAATATGAGTAAACCTTCTACCAGGCACCAGAATGTGATGGACAGGAGACTTGTTATGAGATTGGACTTTACTACGCTGGCAGTCTAAGCAGCTCCGGGCCTAAAGGTTGACGTCTCTAGAGAGAAACTCCCACACAAAACAGCGTGAGATCAGTCTTCTAGAAGCTCTTTTTCCAGGATGGGATACTGAGTGAATAGTTTTAAAAACCAATCTTCTCATGGTTTCAGGAACCAGTGGACGGAGAATTCCAGTTGATGAGTCACACCATAGCATAGACCCGGAGAAAGGAACAGAAACTATGGCCAGGGCGGAGGAAAGGCGGAGATCTTGAACCTTTTGACAGGACTGTTGAAGAATTGACTGGAGAAGGAGAAGGTGGAGAGGACACCATCTGCTTAGTCACCTCTGACACCATTGAAACCTCCGGGACCAGGGCACCAACAGGAGCAGGTTGAGGAGGAGAGTAGGACAGATTTATCTCAGGGTTTGGAGCGGAGCTAACTGAGAATGGTCAGAACAAAGCATCTGCAACTACATTTTCTGCGCCTGGAAGGTAAACGATCTTGCAGTTGAACTCGGGATGCATGAGAGGCGACGCTGCTGCATGGCGGACCAGGGCGGAGTAGTCCTAAACAAAGCATGTGTTAAAGGTTTGTGGTCGGAGAAAAGAACAAACTCGTTACCTTCTGGTAAGAACCAGAAATGTCGGAGGGCGGAGTAGGCAGCAAACAACTCTCTATCAAAGGCGGAATATCTTGACTCGGCGGAGGAAAGTTTCCTGGAGTAGAAGGACAGAGGAGCCCAGGAGCCTGCTACTTCCTGCGGGAGAACCGCTCCAACGTGAGAACCGGAAGTATTGATGGAGATGGAGATTCTGGCAGTTGGATCTGGGTGAACCAGGGTGGGAATGTTGGCAAGGACGGATTTGGCAGCGGAGAATGAGTCCAGCATGGATTGAGTCTAGGTTAAAGACAAACTTTTTCCCTTCCAAGCCTCGGTTAGGGGGAAAAGAAGTCCTACTGCTCCTCTGATGAAACGTCTGTAAAAGTTGATGATTCCCAGAAAACGCATTAAACCTTTCTTGTCAGAGGGTTGAGGAAAGGTAGAGATCACAACAATGTGTTTGGACAAGGGAACACAACCTTCTGCTGAAACTCTCATCCCAAGATACTCGAGAGAAGGAGCTGCAAACACACACTTGTCCGGGTTTATACTTAGGCCGTGGAGGCGGAGTCTGTCAGGAACCTGGAGAACATGTTGGAGATGAGACTTGATATCTGGGCTGGAGATTAGTATATCGTCCACATAAACAAAACAGTGAGGGAGATCTCCGAGAATCTGGTCCATGAGGTGTTGAAAAGTACAACCTGCATTTCTGAGTCCGAAAGGCATTCTCACCTACTCAAAAAGACCAAAAGGAGTGATAACCTCCGTCTTGGGAATGTCTCCAAGGGCCATTGGAACTTGATAGTATCCCTTGGTTAAATCCAGCTTGGTAAATAACTTGCATCCTTTCAGTCTTGACGTAAAATCAGCAACATTTGGAAGAGGATAACATCGGAATGGTCTGTGTGTCGAGAAAGTGGTAATCACGGCAAGGTTTCCAAGACCCATCAGGCTTCTGGACCATGTGGAGCGTACTAGCCCAGGGAGAGGACGACCGGCGGATAACTCCAGCAGCTTCCATGGCAGCAAACTCTTTCCTATCTGACTCCAACTTCTCATCATCAAGACAATGAGCCTTCGCGAACACAGGAGGACCAGGGACAGTAGGAACACTGTGGAGGAATTGGTGTTTAGGCTTAGAAGAACTGAAACCTTTGGCAGAAACAACATCAGGATATTCTGCCAGTAAATCACGAAACTCTTGTGGTGTAGAAATCAGTGCTGTGTAGAGATGTGATTTAATGTTGGATGAAGATGAAGATACAGCAGGGAGAGGCTCCAAAGTTGTTGCCTCCAGGAGACAGGAGCCAGCTACATCAACCAGGAGATGAAAATGTCGGAGAAAGTTGGAGCCCAGGATAGGTACAGAGACATCTTCCAACAGAAAATTCCAATCAAACCGTCTGGACCCAAACTGGAGAGCTATATGGCGGGTTCCATAGGTTTAGGGGAACCATCAGTGGTTCTGAGCTGTACTCCTACACCAGGGGATGATGGAAAACCAGGCTGGTGAGGGAACACAGATACAGATGCCCTGGTGTCTACCAGGAACTTTGAAGATGAAAGTTAATTTCTTAGAAAAATCAAATTACTTGACATCAAATCGGCGGGAATCGTGTTCAGATAATCCCCGCAATTTATTAGTTTCCCAAATAAGAACAGGGAGCTCTACACTGAGTTGACTCATCACCCCAGCGACAGTGGTACCAACACTCAGGAGAACCATGTGAAGGGTTTGGCGATGGTGTAGGTTTTGTCCTCCAGAAAAAACCTTGCGTTGTAGAGCGTTTATGTCCAGGAAACTCTCATCAGAGACAACGTGAACAGCGCCAGACTTTCCATGAATAGTCCACAACTCGTCTGCTTGCAGAGCCATTCTTCAAGGATCACTGATTGACTCAGTGAGTAGGTGAGACCTGATGTCAGCTGGGAGCTCTAACTAAATCCAGGAGACGACAGGCAACATCTTGAGGCAATGCAGCTACACAGTTCGTGAACTTAGTTTGGGAAGCTGTAATAAGTTTGTTCTCAAATTGAGCCTCAGCTTGAATAAACCAGACTTCGGGGGAATCAGTCCAAAAAGTCGGCAGCTTCATGGAGATTGTTGTCAGAGGGATCGGATCCGGAATAGTAGGGTTTTCTGCTATTGCTACAGCTGAAAAGAAATAACAGGACTCGAGCGCCAGAAACCTTACTTTGGTAATTGGGTATGAAGATCGCAGGGACCCGGTCGGATCCAATTCTGGGCACGTCAGCGAGAGTTAAATCTTCAACAAAAAGAATAACGTTGGGGTCACAAAAAAGGTAGCAACTTTATCTTTGATAGATGGTAGAATAAGAACTGTATATATATTAAAATCTAAAGGTACAAAGAAAAACATATAATGTGTAAATCACAGATATAGTTTGGTTTTGCTTGAAAGGATGGAAGACGACAATGTTGGTCTTCTACACCTATACAAAATTGTATCTCTACGAAATCGTACACCTGTGCAAAGTGTACTGTAAAAAAATTAGACTAGGAGAACATGTTCTATATATCACGTTACTGATCCATGTGGTCACATTTAATAGGCTCGTTATTTTTTTCAACATAAGTTTACAGGGTATTTTCTATTTTTCTGGATTAAAGTATAAGTTAGAATAACAATAATAGTATTTTTATGCTTGTTATTTACACCGAAAAAAATAGATATGATACTTTAAAGTTTCATGTATTTATACTAAATACCCCAGACTAGATCATTATTTTAAAGAGCAGAATAAAGAGTCGATCCTGAAAGTCCTGAGAGTAATATAAATATTTCTAGTTGACAAAGTATTATAGTAATGATGCTGTACGTGACAGTGAAAAGGGAAGTATGCATGCTATTAGTGGGTTCTCATAATAAATCTACCATTAGACAAAAAAAAAAGAAGACTAGGGGTCTATATACAGTCTACACAGACTTAGGGACAGAAAAAAAGGATTTTCTTAATGAGTATTTTAAAAAAAATCACGAATTAAATTGAAAAATTATTAAGGAACGTGAGATAATTTTTATTTACTTATCAACGCTTATTTTAAAAATGTAAATAACTAATAAAACTAAATATTACCGGCCTACTCTACAATTTGAAAAATATGCTTTGGCGTTCTGGATGGGTTTGGTTAGATTAGAGTTTATGGCAAGTATCTAGTTTTTTTTTTAATCAAGCATTCTGTATATAGACCCACCAAGCCACTCTCTTGTGCTCGTGTGTTTTTCCTATGCAGTTTTATAATGTTTTATGGGAAATATATGGGGTCGGAATGAATAAGTTGAGCTGTTGTTAAAGAAGTTTCTTCAGAATTTCCTGCATTCATATATTCATACAAAAAAGGTAGCTGTAATATCAATAACCCTGGGAAACAATTTTTATCCAAAAGTTGTCCATCAGAATATCTACAAAGAAATTAAGCACTGATAGTTTACTGTTAATCACAATACTTTTAGATGAGTTTAATATTTGCTTTGCTCATTATTGTATCAATAAACGAATTGGGTATTTTCTTTGTGTATATCAATGTAAATGAACAAATGGCGTATTTGCTTTAATCATCATTTTATAAATATATATATTAAAGGACCAAATTGAGTATTTGCTTCCTTCATTAATGTATCCATGAGCGAATTGAGTTTTTGGTTTGTTCATCAATGTATCATGAGCGAATAAAGTTTTTGATTTTAAAATGATTAATTGATTGTAAGACTTCCATTAATAAGAAACTATGTATTTAATACAAAACTTTAGATTCAATCAACCTGAAATTGATAATTAGTTGCTGTGTTCATAACAGAGATAACAGAGATAGTCTGTGGTTTATAATAAATAAAATGCGACCAAAAGTTTCCCAAAACGACCAAAACCTTTTTTTCTGGTAAATAACGATCTTTAAGAAAAACTCTAAACCGATTGTTAAATGTTTGTTTTTTATCATTAACACAATTTAATAATTTCTGGATAGATATATGTTTTTTAATTAAATGTTAGAAAAATCATTTAAATACACAAAATAAATACAAAAACAGAAGCAAGAAGGTGAACAATTTTTCTTTAAAAATTAAATCCCTTTTACTCATGTCTAAACTGATAAATTTGGCAATACCCCTGAAACAGAAGGATATGTATTGAATATACATTGGCAACTAGTACAATATCTGTAATTGCTCTGGCAGCATTGTTTAGGATTAGAGAAATCATATTCAAAACTAACTCTCTAACATGATTAATAATTCTCTGGCTGCAAGTATACAATTTTATATTTATCAAAAAATAATTCTTAACTTCAGCAGGGAACAGGGGGTAGGTGAAGATATCTTTTAACCTAAAGAATTTTTCGCCAAAAATACTTTTTTCTAAATATTTTATGACTTCTTTTTGAAAACTATAAAATCTTTTCTCATAATATAATAGTTTACGTTTATCTGATTCTAATTTTTACTTTAAACCATGCTCATCACGTCTTTTTAAAAAACTAAAAAATGCAACGAAATTGTTTGCATCCCTGGGTGATATGGATTAAAAGACTTGACTGTTTAGACGCAGTCACGAAAGAACTTTTTTTCTGCCGATTGTTGGACGATTTGTGAACTATTTGCAACGCTGGGCTTACCTATATTTTGGTTGAAAAGTTCTTATGTTTCTAATTGAATTTAAAGAAAGCAAAAAGCTAAATAACAGTTATAAATGTGCGGAGAAACTGATATATAAGTAATTGAATGCTGAGCCTGCCCATTTATTTCCACACAGAGTAATCCTTCCAAGAAAACCTAGAAAAGAAAAGTTTATAAAGTAAAATATATTTCTATTTTAAAAGAAAGAATTTATAATAAATATTATGGGTACATTTCAAACCATGAGAAAGGCTCAGAAATGATTATAAGTATCAGTTTTGGCTAAAAAACTAGTTTTCCTCATTTAAAGAACTTGTTTTTTAGAAGATGTGATACAAAATACAAATAATATCACCCTAGTTTACACTGGTGTACTCACAACAGATTTTTTATGTGAAAACCATTTAAGCACGAAGAATATTATACTTTTCAAGAACACCTTACCTTTGAAATTAGAAGAAAGCAAGAGGGAACATTCGCAAGATTTTTACATAAAAGTATATATTAACAACCCTACTCTAAAACTTCGAAAAAGGGTTGTACTCCGGCCTTGAAAACGTATTTAAATCAGTAAAACAAACTTACCACAAAACTAAGAAGTTTCATTGCCTTTGCAAAGTTTTGATTGTGATATTTTTCTATTTATATTCCTTGACAGTAGTTTGATACCAGTTGATGAAAACTATTGGGTAATTAGTTTTTAGAAGGACTTTATTATCATTACTTATTTAGTCTGAGGAGGATCTAAATATGAATGGAGAGAAGCAGTGAACTAGGCATAGCTGACAGAACTACATCTCCAGCAAGCTTTTGTTCAAAGGTTTATTCTATAATTCTTAAGATCAAAAATAAAACTGAATAATGTATTTTTATTCTAAGTTTTCAATGGAAAGTCGGGTATATGGGTTTGTGAAAAATCAAGACAATTTACAGTGAACCCCTTAATAACTAATACATCGGAAGACTTTATTAAAAGTCGTCTTGACAATTTTTTAATGAGTTTTATACTATATTACGTAAATCTCAGTATTTGCGAAAATAAATAAATAGCCATGAATATGCGGGAACAGTTTTAAAGAGTTCCATATAATCATTTAATTAAAAAACTAAACATCTGCAACATTCTATTATTAGAAAGTGAAGAATACGACATTTGATGAATTCTTTCGATGTATTCGTTATTAAGGGTTTCACTGTAAATTGTCTTGATTTTTCACAAACCCATATACCCGACTTTCCATTGAAAAACAGTAAAGTTTTTAAAAAATCTCAAAGATGTTCAGCAATTTTAGTGTTCATAAAATATGCATAATAGAAACAATTCAATTCATCTCAATTTATTGGGACATGCGTATTTACCTGAAAAAGATCGTGACATCTTAATATAAGTGTAAAAATCCCAACTTACATTAATTTACTTAAAATATCGAGAAAAAAAAAATTCTTTCTTATCAACAACTAACTATACAGCAGGGACAAATAGTGATATGAAAAATGGCGTAACCTGGAAAAAGTTAAATATTAGATATACCTAAAACAAAGCCAGCTTAATATTGACCTTTGTATTTAAGAATGTCTGATGTCATTATATTGATGATTTATTTATTTTTATATCAATTTTTAATGAATGTATAAAAAGGATTATTTATACTCTATGAAAATTGGATGTTGCAAATCAAGGCTTAAGTGCTTAAATGCAAATTGTATAGTGTAACTATAGTTTAACAATATCCAAAGGTTCTGAACACATTATGTTTTAATACAATAAACACTGAACATGAAATACAAGCTCCAGTGACAATAAAGGACAACTGCACAAAATGTTAGATGTCAAAAATGTGTTTGACTTACCACTGATATATGTTGGACTTTTAATACAGTTCACAAAAACCCGGATTTATAAATTTAACTAACTTCCTACATTATAGAAATCCGCAGCAGATTTGTTGTTTGACTAATTAAAAAAAGCCCGAACTCAAAGATATTTCAGATTTTTCGTTTGTCCTAAAAAAGTATTAGACTAGTAAAATAATTTGTAAGATGCTTATGAAACAATCTTTACAACAATTAAACACTTTGTACTTTATATACAATTTACCCCCAGATCTTAATCTTTGAGGTATTGAATACAAAACAATACGAAGGGTAGTTTGTAGGGATATTTCATGGTTTTCTAACACCTGTGGCGTAATGCGTGTTATAATATTATTTTATAGTTCTACAACTGTAAAAGTAACATACAGCCCCTGTATTATACAGACAACCCATTTAAAAGGCTGGACTGTTGCTTGTTGTAAAGAATGAAGAAACTTCTCATTGTTTTCATTTTACAGCTTTTCTCTGCTGTAAAGTTAACTAAGAATATTTGTAATGGTTCTGAGACCAGTTTAAGAAATCTCTTTACATGTTTTCCATTTAAAGCAACTACAGGGATAGAACTAGCCATTCAAGTATAAAATATAGTTTAAATTTTAATTAAATTTTACAAATTTTATTACTGTAAAAAAAAATTATGTGCGTGTTCAGATATTCTCAGTTTTTCTAGAATGCCGCTAATTATTTCGAGTTCGTATTAATTGTTATCATTTCAAAAACAATCTAATTTTTGCAGATGGTTCCATGGGAAAATAAATGAGAATATGACAAACATTAATTTTGCTATTCATTTTATATCATCGAGGTTATCATTAGATAGACAAAAGAGATTTGAGTTTTCACCTAAATATGTTTGACATTCATGATCATGCTCATGCATTTGAAGGTTATTATATAATGCGACTATTGCATAATTAGTCATTTTGTACGCCCTAATGTGGCCAGATTAAAAAATTGTTTTAAAGCACTTAAAATCATTTCAATGGAAGGAATAGGATTTCTAGGAGGCTTGTCAAAAAACTTTTTGTGGTTGCCCTAGTCAATCACATGCTTACTTAGGAGTCCTGCGTGCATCCCATGAAATTTTGTTGAACTAAGGAACTCTGATTTTCTTTGGTGGGAGACAAGAAAGAATTATCATAATAAAAATATTTAGTTTAAAGTTGGAAGTATTTGAACTGTTTGCTGAATATGAGTAGGTTTAATTTGTATGCAGCAGAATATGAGTATAATATACAGAACAACTTGTTATTATACTCACGTACTCACTTATATATAATATAGTCTTCATGCATCTTACTGTAACCCCCTCCCCACCACTACCTCTTGGCCTCTCAGTATTTTAACTTTCTTAAATCACATATCAAAGAGCAAAAGATTTTAACGTTTCAGAGCCTATTAGGATGCAAGTTTATTTTAAATTTATTCATTAATATACAATTTGTAAATACTGCTTTCTCTAGATACAGAAAAAAGTTTAATTTTATTTTCATTTACAACTATGGTTGGGAGGCGGAAAGTAAATAAAAACATTGCTTGTATTTCCCTGCAGTATGTATAGTTATAAAACGATGTTTTCTATTCATTATTTGTATTATTCTTGCATTATTCTATCATCTTGATTTTTTCTTCATTAATGATAATCTGAAACCGCATAATCATTTCTACCCTGGCTCTGAATAGTATTCTTTTATAGTGAACCTGGGTTATACAACTTTCTTGGTCATTATTCATTAATAACATAGAAATTTGACTATCTATCTTACTGTCGGACCGAAGGTGCATTCTCCTAGTCTTTTTATTGCAGCACATTAGAGTGTACATCCAGGGAGTCCCAATTCCTAACTAAAGCTAAGTGACGACTTAAATATTTTTGCCTTCGAGTCTTAATAGTTTTTAATGGCAAAATTAATAAGCTTTCCAACATATGTTGTACCCCCTGAAAAGCTTATAAGTCACGCAAGTTTTATTAATACACATTGATTTGGTTATAAAACATTAAATTAAAAAAAATCTTAACTTGTGGAGCCATTTTAAAGCCCCAGGCGCATACATAGAAACCATTTGAAATAGGCTGATGCCCCTAAGGCTCAGTGCTCAACACTTCTAACTTGTTTAAATGTCTATTTGTCTGAAAATCTGTCTGCCAGTGCTGCAATTTTGTTTATTTGTTGCATGTATGTTTTTTCGTCACCATGGATTCAAATAAAAGCGGAATTATTTTATTTGCTAAATGTTTAAATGTGGCACAACTAGTAATTTTGTGAGAGGGGGCGAAATTAGATTTTTAAAGTTTTAATTTTTTTTAAAAGAAAGCACTGTTTTCAGGATTTTAAGTAAAAAACAGCATTGGCTCTATGCTCAATAAAATACCAAATTTTTATTAGATCCATGGCTTGTTCTTGTATAAATATACATACTTCCAACAGCTTTAAAATGAGCAACAGAATTAAATTAGTTAAACATGTGCGCGAAGCGCCAAAAAATGTCGGTTCTTCTAGTGGCTTTTCATGTATTTCTTAGTGTCTGTTATTCCCTGGCTTAGTCATATTCACTATGCATATACAGCCCCTTATTACAATCAACAGCAGTTTTTTGTAATTTATCCACTAATCATATTCACTATGCATATACAGCCCCTTATTACAATCAACAGCAGGTTTTTGTAATTTATCCACTAATCATATTTACTATGCATATACAGCCCCTTATTACAATCAACAGCAGGTTTTTGTAATTTATCCACTAGTCATATTTGTCCACTATATATATATATAGTCTATATAGACTATAGTCCCTTAATCGTATGTCTGTGCAACCCTTAGTAGTAATTAAGTAGTTCCTGGCAGTACTATCTTTCGTCTGTACTAATTGTCCTTCTGATCAGGTCCCTCTGTACTTGTTTGTCTCGTTTTCCTCTTATAGTCTTCAAAAGTCCTGATAGTCCGATATAATCCTTATTATATTTCTTGTTATTTGGGTTGTCGGGTTTAGTGTAACCTTAAATGATAAATGTATTGTAATTAGGGTTTCCAGCAAGATTGTTTCGCGAAAATTTCGCAAAAAATATTTTCGCCTTTCGTTCGCTCGCTAAAAATGCAAAAATTTTGCGAACAAAATATGGAATAGAAATTATTAATTATGATATAATACAACTTCTAATGCTGAGTTTTCAGAGCAGACAATTCCACAAGTGTTTTTGCACAATTGATTGTTGCATGGCTTTAGTTTTCGCGCATTTTTTTTGCGAGGGAGGCGAAATGTTCTGAGGGAGGGGGGGGGGGCGAAACTCGGTTCGCCCACCCCCCTAGTTGCGCCACTGTACATGTGTATTAAATCAGGCTTGTATCACGGGCAATCATAGTACATTTGAATTTCCAAGCCGGGTCAACCTTTCCGGTCCCAGATTCTACTGTATCGCCCGGACATCGGGTAAATGAAACAGACACTCAATAGGACTAGCCGGTGCAACAAGGTTGACGCGGTCAGACTTTAGGTTGAATTTACTTTTATTGAAGGGTCAGGGGTGCATGGTATAGTTTTTTTTTATAATAATACAAATGTTTTTCATCTCATGAATATCGAGAAGGTCAATTAAGCGAGTAGAATTGTAACATTTTTATTTATCTTCTCCGAAATCAAATACTTAATGGCACTTCCCTAAAATAGTAAAACTTTAATTTAAAACAATTCATCTATATCATATTTGGTCTAAATCTGAATTGAAAAGGTAGGGTTATTTTATTTATGATTTTAATACGCATCATCTATTCGTAATGCCATTCTGAGGAGATTTAACTTTTAATCACATTTAAACCGTTTTGGATATGTATGTAAATTAAAATAATTACTGATATGCACGGCGTTGCCTCTGAAATGTCAAAATTTCAAATTCTTTTCATCTATGTCAACCCCGGACAACCGCAAATTCGCTCAAAATATTAAAAAAAATGTTCGCATATTTTACCCCTGGTTTTCTTTATAATTTTTTTTTTTACAATTTGGTCCAGCCATTTGGCCAGCTATAGTTAACATATAATATTTATATAAATATATAGTTATATCAGCTTTCTCATAAAGATAAAGAATAAGATGAATAGATCAGCTTTCTAATTCTTTTCCGATAATATAAAACTTTGTGACGGCTCCGATTTGAATATTTTTAGTGTGCCTAATAAAATGGAGGGTTTGTCTATGAGCTGTCAGGTGGAAGGACCAACTTTAACTCGAAAGAACCAATTTTTACTCTTTCTGTCTATTTCATGCGAACATCAGCCTTAATCTGCCATCTTTTATTTTAACATAATCTTCAAAAATGTCCCCGCATAGTTTGTATGTTTGCGGTGCAGTTATTCTATCTCTGCATGGTGTATATAGTATACAATAGGGTGCAGTGACAACTTTGCTTGCATTTCCCTCGCTCGTTTACAAATTTGTTATGTAATTTTTCTTTCACTGCTTTATCACCAATATTGGTTTACAAACGAAAACAGTTGGTAATCACAAACAAATCATCGTGGAATTAGGGAGATTCAGTATATGCTGTACGATAATATATACATGTGTATCTGTGATTCAGTATATGCTGTACGACACCCTGCCTCTTCCAAGACTGCTATGTAATCTAATTAAGGATCATATAGTTTATCATCTCATCAATTCATTAATATTAGAAAAACAAAATAATAAAGTTTATCGAGATTGTTTCTCCAACTTTTCAATCCAAACAGGCGTAGAGAAAGTTTTTCTATTTTCAAAATAACAAAAGTATCATACAAAAGGAAGACTTATTTTTCCATTCTTTTAGATAAAATTTTGCAAATTTGGTAAATTTGTAGTTTTCGTTTTCATTCCTAAACTTCTCCAATAAACTTCTTTTGCAATGTTTTATAGTTTATTTTTATAATTTTTATAAAATAAAAATGATACGAGTCATGGTTAATAAATTTAAATGTTCATATTTTTTCTCCTTTCTCAATCTGCCCAATCCGCAGTTTCTCTTTTTCTTGCCTCCCTTTGTCCGTCCATTAATGGCGCTGATTTTAAAAGAATGTTTACGAGTCGCTGTCTTTGCACATTCTGTCTACTTGCATTTGCTAGATCACCACTCCAGAACTTCAAGTTAGTTTCTATTTGCAGCGAGGGAGCAATAACTTCCCTGTTGCTTTGAACTGCACATCTTACCTTTCCTATACAAGGATGGTTGCTATTAGGGGTTTCAGCGAAAAGAAAAAGCGAAAAATGCGAAAATTTTCGCTTTTTCTGCGAAATTTCGTTTCATTCTGTTTCGCGAAAAATAAAATGCGAAAAAATAATGCGAAAATTTCCCAAAAAAATATTAGAAAATTTCGCGAAAAAATAATGCGAGAATTTCGCGAAAAAGTAATGCAAAAAATTTCGCAAAAATTTTGCAAAAATAAATGGAAATTAATATGCAAAAAGCGAAAATTCCTCGAAAAATACAGAAATTTTAAATACTAATGCAAAATTTTAGCTTAAAAGTTGCGAAAATACAGCAAAAAGACTAAATTTTGCGTATACAAGACTCATTTTCAAGGACGGATTTATCCGCGAGCCCAATTAATGGATTAACAAAAAATATGAATATAGAATTAAGAACGACTAGGGGACATCAGACAGTTAGATTTTATTGAAATTTCTTTCTCGCCCGTTAAGAATTTTCTTCTTAAAGCACAAAATAAAATCTACTACGGGAAGAACCAAAATAATTCGGAAACCTAAAAAGATAGCTATTCTTCAAATATTGAGCTATCAGAGCAGAGAATTCCTTAAGTTCTTCAGAGCAATTCATTTGTGCAGCTATAAAACACATGGTTTTCACAAAGTTTCGTGAAAATATTTTTATATTTTTCGCAAAATGCGACCGAAAATTTTGGCATTCTTTTCGTGAAACGTTTCGTTCGCTGGAAACCCTAGTTGCTATTCAACGAAGGATAATCAAGTGACCCACTCAGATGTAATTTTGTTGTAGGATCCAACAGAGAAATGTCCTCGAGTCTCATTTCACTGCATGTGAAAAGGTTAGATGGTAGGAATAGGATAGTGGAGATGAGGATAAGGGTTTGTAGGAGTGGCATATTATGAATGTTTTGTTAGATCACTCCATTTGTCCACGTGTTATACTGTTTCCCAGTCCAGCGGAATTCCTTTAGGAAGTATCACATTTATATGTGCACTGCTACATGCAGAATGTGGAGTTGTCCCCTTTTACCAATATATATACAAAACCGGATTAGTATGAGACATATTATCTCCATAGGCTGAAAGAATGCAACTGCTATGCGCGCCAAACAAAATTTGGATGTGGTTAGAGTTGTTTAGCTATTAAATTGCTTGTTGCTAGCAAGTCAGAATTATTAGATTAGAAATATTCTCTTAATTTAGCTTTCAATCCTGAATACCATTTCTCAGATGTTTCGAACGGTTTTATATTAATTTCTCTTAAAGGGAGTGTTCGCGAAAAATGAAAGGGGATATAGGCTTAATGCGATAAAAAAGCGCTTTTGATCGCTACTAATCTTACTTCTATCTGTTGCGTCTAAAAGGAGAAAATTGGTAAAGACGTCTCATACCGAATAACTTAGCGGCCATACAAATTGAGAAAATTGCAACATACTACTTAGACCGTAAAAAATCAATTTAATTTCATCGATTATCTTTCGCCACATTTGTATATAGAATTTATTTATAACATTTTATCTTTTTAGAAATCGTTTTCAGTGGATTTCGAAAATTGTGAGTGGTGCGCGGCATTCTTAGAAAGTTGCGCAAGCGACAAGAGAAATAAACAAATTAATTAAAAAATATTTTAAAATATAAACTATATACAAATGTGGCGAAAGATAATGGATGACTATAGGTTGTAATCTGAATGAGTTGTTGCAAATTAAATTGATTCTTTTACGGTCTAAGTCATATGTTGCAATTTTCTCAATTTGTATGGCCGCTAAGTAATTCGGTTTGAGACGTCTTTAACAATTTTCTCCTTATAGACGCAACAGATAGAAGTAAGATTATTAGCGATCAAAAGCGCTTTTTTATCGCATTAAGCCTATACCCCCTTTCATTTTTCGCGAACACTCCCTTTAACATTGGACAGAATTTTTAATTGTATACCAATAAATGATACTGTGATTTTGGTATTTATATGCTTTAAAATAAAAAATTTTTATGGATGTAAGCAAAAATTGAAAAAAAATTGACAAATACAGAAAATGTAAATTAATCATCCCAAACATTCCGAATTTCACTGTAGTGCAGATATACTGCTAAAAATAAAAACTGTGTTTATGCTAATATTTGAAAATTTTCTCTTACTGGAGAATATTAAAATTCAGTCAAGATCTTTGAAATTTAAAAATACAGGCTTTCAGAGCGTTTAACGTTCCTTTCCGATAAACATGGTTTCAGCCTACGCCGACGACTTAGCTTAGCTGATTTGCTGTTTTAGACAAACCAGCAATTGCACAGATAAAATATTTAGATACATATAATATATATATATTATAATATTTTAAAACTTTTTTCAAGTTGAATTTACCTTTTTTTAAGAACTACATGCAACAATTTTCAGTAAATCTCACTAATCTAAAAACTAATTTACACAGGTCCATGTTAAAACCAGCTATTTACAAAGAAATGTTATTTAATCTCAAAAAACTTAAAATCAATGTATCATTTAGCGCCCTCGGGTTTATCATTGAATCCCGAGGGGGTTAAAATTTCCATTGATTCTAATTTGTTTGAGAGTAAATAACTTCCTTTGTAAAATATTGTAAAATATATGTAAAATATTAAAAGGGGCGGGATTAAATGAAAATTGTTCCATACCAAAAAAAACAGCTTTTTATACGGGAATATTTACATTTTTCTGGGAGTTTTCTGAATTTACATTGGGATGTTTCAATATATATTTTTTAATAAATTCCAACATAAATATGTTTTGTTTTCTTGTAAAAAGAATAGAGTTTTAAGAAAAATCAATACAAGATACAGATGGAGGTATAATTTAAGCGTTAAAGAATGGAGAGATTGTAATTGTAAAACAGCAGAAAAGAAAATATTTCGTTTATTTAAATTGGGGTGAGATAAATGGAAAGATTTACTTTAAGTACTTGAATTTATCTAAAAGAAATATGTTTGTAAATATATTAGATATGTCTACACCTAAGACGAGCGCAAACATAAAAAGAGAATCCCGGAAATTAAGGCGAGCAAAATATATAATAAATTCTCAAAAGTAGCGGCAACATTTTTCTTGGTTTATTAAGTATATAGACTGTGATAAATCGTTATCCTTTTTCAGTTTCATTAAAAAGTAAGAAATAAGAAGAAATGAAGAAATGGTTATTTTTAATTTTGATAAAACACATTAAAACCTTAAGTTATATTTGAAGTTTGGAAAAGAACTGGTTTTAGTTTTGTTCATATATTTTGAATTTCTTTTCATTGTTTTTTATAAAACATTCATTTATTTGATAATCCTGATTCTGAATAAAAAAAGAAAATTTTTAATAAAGTTCTGAGGGAAAAATTAAAACCAATATCCAAGTTCTCAAGAATATATCAGAACAGCAAGATTCTTCTACAATGTTTAATGCATGCATATATGTACTTTTGCATGCATGCATATATATAATACTGCATATATGTATTTTTTATCTAGAGTTTCTAATGCTCTATATGAATAAATCTACATTGTCTGGATGACATTTCATAGATGGACATTTAATAGAGAAAAACTTTTTTAATGTTAGGACATTTCAAAGATAAGACTTTTCACGTTTGGGTTTTTAGTAAATGAAATTATTCACATGATCTCTGAAAACTTTGGTAAAACTGGTAGGACTTTGTTACCTCGAAGCTCTTCTTGCTTTGATTTTAAACACAAAATTGAGAAATACAAAGGAATTGAGACGTAATCACATGGTCAAATTTGCTAATCCTTATATCTGTTCAACCTGATGGTGTAACCATTTGATATTTAAACTTAGATTATTTGATTTCACAGAACTCATAGTTTTAAATATATAAGGTCAACGGCATTGGGTTGCTGAGATATAGAAATTAAAAAGTCAGAATTTGGCAAAAGTTCAACTTCTTTATTTGATTGCATACTAGAAATTCAAAACATTTTTAATCTTCTCGATAGCTTTTCAAAATGAGGAGTCATGATTGAAGACATTTAAGTTCCAATCTTACGTGGAATTAACTATAGTTTGATGTAAATGGCCCCTTTATAAAATTGTCTATTTACTGGATGTCATGTCTATAAAATATCCCAAAACCTTAGTTTCGCCTCTTTGATATTTATCTATTAGTATTATTCCTGCAGGGCTAGAGCTCTATGAAATGTGTAGAGTGTAGAAAATGTTACATCCTTTAATTCTCATAAATCAAAAACAATCGAAGGCTTTCAACATCTGAAGGTACTAAGGCGAAATGGATAGCAAATATATTTACCAAATGATTAAATGTCTAAAGTACAAAACTGAACATTTTTATGTTGGTTGGGTTGATCCCAGGTGATAAAATGTGGGAAAATGGCAACATAAATCTTTCAAAACCAATTTTCTGACCATAGATTTCTGGTTTTCAATCTGTTAAGTCTAGTTTCCAGGGGATCTTTATTACAAAGAAACGATAATGTGATAAATAAACTTTAATCCATTAATCTTGAAGGCTTGATCTCGATATTCAATTTGGAAAAAATTGAATTTAATGATCAATGCTTGCTCACTAAATAAAAGTTATCTCTGCAGGGTATGACCATCACTGGATATCCAAGAGGAATTGAATAAATCCGTAAGATGGGATCAATGCTTAATTTCGAGAAAGAAGGTCAACAAATTTATGCTTTTGACTGCAATATCGTTATAATTTAAGAGTTTGGGTAATCATAAAAGTCTTATTGCAAGTTGGAAACTCTGTAAAAAAATGATCCTTTGGTTTGTCTTTGTGTGTACTGTGGTCTGTGATGTATAAGTGTAATGAGTAAAAACTACGTATATGTATGCATGAATACTTATATCTGATAACGAAGATTGAATAATATATTTAATGCTGACGTATTTCTGGCAGAGTTACTTGGACTGTTTATCAAAGTAGATATATGTTGTAAATTATTAGATTTATTAAGAATATCATGTCTATTTATCAAAGTAGATATATGTTGTAAATTATTAGATTTATTAAGAATATCATGTCTATTTATCAAAGTAGATATATGTTGTAAATTATTAGATTTATTAAGAATATCATGTCTATTTATCAAAGTAGATATATGTTGTAAATTATTAGATTTATTAAGAATATCATGTCTATTTATCAAAGTAGATATATGTTGTAAATTATTAGATTTATTAAGAATATCATGTCTATTTATCAAAGTAGATATATGTTGTAAATTATTAGATTTATTAAGAATATCATGTCTATTACAATGTTAAGTTTTCTGCTAGGTTTCCACCAGGTTTCCATTGCATCTCGTTTTCATGATAATCTTGAACAATTTAATATAGAGAAGAAAAAATATTAAAAACTGTTAATATTTTTAATCCTGACCCTTCAAACAGTAAGACCCCGAATCTCTGGATACCTGGTGCCAAGAAATACCATAAATATATTATATATTATTGGATATATTATATATTATTGGCCCAATTCATTTATTTAGTAAATTTTCACTTTTGATGTTTATTCAGAGTAGACCAACAAAACAAAAGACAAAATAAAGAAATTATTTAACAGAATTTAAACATATTTTTATCTTTGGTTGATTGGCAAAAAATTGGTTTATATTCTGCACATAAAGTGCAGTACCTTTATTTCCGGTGAATCCTAATCTTGTGTGTAGATACATGACTACAAATAAAGTATTTGGAAGAGAGAAATGGCGGAGTTTTCTGTTAGCGCCGCGGACATTCAATACACGGTTACAATTCAGAGAGCAGTAGTCTACCCACCCTAGCCATAGTAGCAGATCCTTCCCTTTCTCCTAGTAGCAGATCCTACCCCTTCTCCTTCTCCTAGTAGCAGATCCTACCCCTTCTCTTTCTCCTAGTAGCAGATTCCCCTTAATAGCAGATCCTCCCTCTTCTCCTAGTAGCAGATTATTCCCCTTCCCTTGGTAGCAGATCCCCAAATCTACATTGT